>NW_027437864.1:0-91558 GCF_965140245.1 Athene noctua
GCGGGGAAGTGCAAACGTACACGTTTTCGGCCGAAAACGCGTTTTCCGGCGAAAACGCACACCACGGCTCTTTCTGAGAAAAAGCAAGCACGGAGGACGAGAACCGCTTTTGCCCTGCGTAGCGTTCCGGGCAGCGGGTAGAACCAGGCAGAGAATTCCCGGCTAGCAGCTTCCCTGTGGCGGGGAAGTGCAAACGTACACGTTTTCGGCCGAAAACGCGTTTTCCGGCGAAAACGCACACCACGGCTCTTTCTGAGAAAAAGCAAGCACGGAGGACGAGAACCGCTTTTGCCCTGCGTAGCGTTCCGGGCAGCGGGTAGAACCAGGCAGAGAATTCCCGGCTAGCAGCTTCCCTGTGGCGGGGAAGTGCAAACGTACACGTTTTCGGCCGAAAACGCGTTTTCCGGCGAAAACGCACACCACGGCTCTTTCTGAGAAAAAGCAAGCACGGAGGACGAGAACCGCTTTTGCCCTGCGTAGCGTTCCGGGCAGCGGGTAGAACCAGGCAGAGAATTCCCGGCTAGCAGCTTCCCTGTGGCGGGGAAGTGCAAACGTACACGTTTTCGGCCGAAAACGCGTTTTCCGGCGAAAACGCACACCACGGCTCTTTCTGAGAAAAAGCAAGCACGGAGGACGAGAACCGCTTTTGCCCTGCGTAGCGTTCCGGGCAGCGGGTAGAACCAGGCAGAGAATTCCCGGCTAGCAGCTTCCCTGTGGCGGGGAAGTGCAAACGTACACGTTTTCGGCCGAAAACGCGTTTTCCGGCGAAAACGCACACCACGGCTCTTTCTGAGAAAAAGCAAGCACGGAGGACGAGAACCGCTTTTGCCCTGCGTAGCGTTCCGGGCAGCGGGTAGAACCAGGCAGAGAATTCCCGGCTAGCAGCTTCCCTGTGGCGGGGAAGTGCAAACGTACACGTTTTCGGCCGAAAACGCGTTTTCCGGCGAAAACGCACACCACGGCTCTTTCTGAGAAAAAGCAAGCACGGAGGACGAGAACCGCTTTTGCCCTGCGTAGCGTTCCGGGCAGCGGGTAGAACCAGGCAGAGAATTCCCGGCTAGCAGCTTCCCTGTGGCGGGGAAGTGCAAACGTACACGTTTTCGGCCGAAAACGCGTTTTCCGGCGAAAACGCACACCACGGCTCTTTCTGAGAAAAAGCAAGCACGGAGGACGAGAACCGCTTTTGCCCTGCGTAGCGTTCCGGGCAGCGGGTAGAACCAGGCAGAGAATTCCCGGCTAGCAGCTTCCCTGTGGCGGGGAAGTGCAAACGTACACGTTTTCGGCCGAAAACGCGTTTTCCGGCGAAAACGCACACCACGGCTCTTTCTGAGAAAAAGCAAGCACGGAGGACGAGAACCGCTTTTGCCCTGCGTAGCGTTCCGGGCAGCGGGTAGAACCAGGCAGAGAATTCCCGGCTAGCAGCTTCCCTGTGGCGGGGAAGTGCAAACGTACACGTTTTCGGCCGAAAACGCGTTTTCCGGCGAAAACGCACACCACGGCTCTTTCTGAGAAAAAGCAAGCACGGAGGACGAGAACCGCTTTTGCCCTGCGTAGCGTTCCGGGCAGCGGGTAGAACCAGGCAGAGAATTCCCGGCTAGCAGCTTCCCTGTGGCGGGGAAGTGCAAACGTACACGTTTTCGGCCGAAAACGCGTTTTCCGGCGAAAACGCACACCACGGCTCTTTCTGAGAAAAAGCAAGCACGGAGGACGAGAACCGCTTTTGCCCTGCGTAGCGTTCCGGGCAGCGGGTAGAACCAGGCAGAGAATTCCCGGCTAGCAGCTTCCCTGTGGCGGGGAAGTGCAAACGTACACGTTTTCGGCCGAAAACGCGTTTTCCGGCGAAAACGCACACCACGGCTCTTTCTGAGAAAAAGCAAGCACGGAGGACGAGAACCGCTTTTGCCCTGCGTAGCGTTCCGGGCAGCGGGTAGAACCAGGCAGAGAATTCCCGGCTAGCAGCTTCCCTGTGGCGGGGAAGTGCAAACGTACACGTTTTCGGCCGAAAACGCGTTTTCCGGCGAAAACGCACACCACGGCTCTTTCTGAGAAAAAGCAAGCACGGAGGACGAGAACCGCTTTTGCCCTGCGTAGCGTTCCGGGCAGCGGGTAGAACCAGGCAGAGAATTCCCGGCTAGCAGCTTCCCTGTGGCGGGGAAGTGCAAACGTACACGTTTTCGGCCGAAAACGCGTTTTCCGGCGAAAACGCACACCACGGCTCTTTCTGAGAAAAAGCAAGCACGGAGGACGAGAACCGCTTTTGCCCTGCGTAGCGTTCCGGGCAGCGGGTAGAACCAGGCAGAGAATTCCCGGCTAGCAGCTTCCCTGTGGCGGGGAAGTGCAAACGTACACGTTTTCGGCCGAAAACGCGTTTTCCGGCGAAAACGCACACCACGGCTCTTTCTGAGAAAAAGCAAGCACGGAGGACGAGAACCGCTTTTGCCCTGCGTAGCGTTCCGGGCAGCGGGTAGAACCAGGCAGAGAATTCCCGGCTAGCAGCTTCCCTGTGGCGGAGAACTGCAAACGTACACGTTTTCGGCCGAAAACGCGTTTTCCGGCGAAAACGCACACCACGGCTCTTTCTGAGAAAAAGCAAGCACGGAGGACGAGAACCGCTTTTGCCCTGCGTAGCGTTCCGGGCAGCGGGTAGAACCAGGCAGAGAATTCCCGGCTAGCAGCTTCCCTGTGGCGGGGAAGTGCAAACGTACACGTTTTCGGCCGAAAACGCGTTTTCCGGCGAAAACGCACACCACGGCTCTTTCTGAGAAAAAGCAAGCACGGAGGACGAGAACCGCTTTTGCCCTGCGTAGCGTTCCGGGCAGCGGGTAGAACCAGGCAGAGAATTCCCGGCTAGCAGCTTCCCTGTGGCGGGGAAGTGCAAACGTACACGTTTTCGGCCGAAAACGCGTTTTCCGGCGAAAACGCACACCACGGCTCTTTCTGAGAAAAAGCAAGCACGGAGGACGAGAACCGCTTTTGCCCTGCGTAGCGTTCCGGGCAGCGGGTAGAACCAGGCAGAGAATTCCCGGCTAGCAGCTTCCCTGTGGCGGGGAAGTGCAAACGTACACGTTTTCGGCCGAAAACGCGTTTTCCGGCGAAAACGCACACCACGGCTCTTTCTGAGAAAAAGCAAGCACGGAGGACGAGAACCGCTTTTGCCCTGCGTAGCGTTCCGGGCAGCGGGTAGAACCAGGCAGAGAATTCCCGGCTAGCAGCTTCCCTGTGGCGGGGAAGTGCAAACGTACACGTTTTCGGCCGAAAACGCGTTTTCCGGCGAAAACGCACACCACGGCTCTTTCTGAGAAAAAGCAAGCACGGAGGACGAGAACCGCTTTTGCCCTGCGTAGCGTTCCGGGCAGCGGGTAGAACCAGGCAGAGAATTCCCGGCTAGCAGCTTCCCTGTGGCGGGGAAGTGCAAACGTACACGTTTTCGGCCGAAAACGCGTTTTCCGGCGAAAACGCACACCACGGCTCTTTCTGAGAAAAAGCAAGCACGGAGGACGAGAACCGCTTTTGCCCTGCGTAGCGTTCCGGGCAGCGGGTAGAACCAGGCAGAGAATTCCCGGCTAGCAGCTTCCCTGTGGCGGGGAAGCGCAAACGTACACGTTTTCGGCCGAAAACGCGTTTTCCGGCGAAAAGGCACACCACGGCTCTTTCTGAGAAAAAGCAAGCACGGAGGACGAGAACCGCTTTTGCCCTGCGTAGCGTTCCGGGCAGCGGGTAGAACCAGGCAGAGAATTCCCGGCTAGCAGCTTCCCTGTGGCGGAGAACTGCAAACGTACACGTTTTCGGCCGAAAACGCGTTTTCCGGCGAAAACGCACACCACGGCTCTTTCTGAGAAAAAGCAAGCACGGAGGACGAGAACCGCTTTTGCCCTGCGTAGCGTTCCGGGCAGCGGGTAGAACCAGGCAGAGAATTCCCGGCTAGCAGCTTCCCTGTGGCGGGGAAGTGCAAACGTACACGTTTTCGGCCGAAAACGCGTTTTCCGGCGAAAAGGCACACCACGGCTCTTTCTGAGAAAAAGCAAGCACGGAGGACGAGAACCGCTTTTGCCCTGCGTAGCGTTCCGGGCAGCGGGTAGAACCAGGCAGAGAATTCCCGGCTAGCAGCTTCCCTGTGGCGGGGAAGTGCAAACGTACACGTTTTCGGCCGAAAACGCGTTTTCCGGCCAAAACGCACACCACGGCTCTTTCTGAGAAAAAGCAAGCACGGAGGACGAGAACCGCTTTTGCCCTGCGTAGCGTTCCTGGCAGCGGGTAGAACCAGGCAGAGAATTCCCGGCTAGCAGCTTCCCTGTGGCGGGGAAGTGCAAACGTACACGTTTTCGGCCGAAAACGCGTTTTCCGGCGAAAACGCACACCACGGCTCTTTCTGAGAAAAAGCAAGCACGGAGGACGAGAACCGCTTTTGCCCTGCGTAGCGTTCCGGGCAGCGGGTAGAACCAGGCAGAGAATTCCCGGCTAGCAGCTTCCCTGTGGCGGGGAAGTGCAAACGTACACGTTTTCGGCCGAAAACGCGTTTTCCGGCGAAAACGCACACCACGGCTCTTTCTGAGAAAAAGCAAGCACGGAGGACGAGAACCGCTTTTGCCCTGCGTAGCGTTCCGGGCAGCGGGTAGAACCAGGCAGAGAATTCCCGGCTAGCAGCTTCCCTGTGGCGGAGAACTGCAAACGTACACGTTTTCGGCCGAAAACGCGTTTTCCGGCGAAAAGGCACACCACGGCTCTTTCTGAGAAAAAGCAAGCACGGAGGACGAGAACCGCTTTTGCCCTGCGTAGCGTTCCGGGCAGCGGGTAGAACCAGGCAGAGAATTCCCGGCTAGCAGCTTCCCTGTGGCGGGGAAGTGCAAACGTACACGTTTTCGGCCGAAAACGCGTTTTCCGGCGAAAAGGCACACCACGGCTCTTTCTGAGAAAAAGCAAGCACGGAGGACGAGAACCGCTTTTGCCCTGCGTAGCGTTCCGGGCAGCGGGTAGAACCAGGCAGAGAATTCCCGGCTAGCAGCTTCCCTGTGGCGGGGAAGTGCAAACGTACACGTTTTCGGCCGAAAACGCGTTTTCCGGCGAAAACGCACACCACGGCTCTTTCTGAGAAAAAGCAAGCACGGAGGACGAGAACCGCTTTTGCCCTGCGTAGCGTTCCGGGCAGCGGGTAGAACCAGGCAGAGAATTCCCGGCTAGCAGCTTCCCTGTGGCGGGGAAGTGCAAACGTACACGTTTTCGGCCGAAAACGCGTTTTCCGGCGAAAACGCACACCACGGCTCTTTCTGAGAAAAAGCAAGCACGGAGGACGAGAACCGCTTTTGCCCTGCGTAGCGTTCCGGGCAGCGGGTAGAACCAGGCAGAGAATTCCCGGCTAGCAGCTTCCCTGTGGCGGGGAAGCGCAAACGTACACGTTTTCGGCCGAAAACGCGTTTTCCGGCGAAAACGCACACCACGGCTCTTTCTGAGAAAAAGCAAGCACGGAGGACGAGAACCGCTTTTGCCCTGCGTAGCGTTCCGGGCAGCGGGTAGAACCAGGCAGAGAATTCCCGGCTAGCAGCTTCCCTGTGGCGGAGAACTGCAAACGTACACGTTTTCGGCCGAAAACGCGTTTTCCGGCGAAAACGCACACCACGGCTCTTTCTGAGAAAAAGCAAGCACGGAGGACGAGAACCGCTTTTGCCCTGCGTAGCGTTCCGGGCAGCGGGTAGAACCAGGCAGAGAATTCCCGGCTAGCAGCTTCCCTGTGGCGGGGAAGTGCAAACGTACACGTTTTCGGCCGAAAACGCGTTTTCCGGCGAAAAGGCACACCACGGCTCTTTCTGAGAAAAAGCAAGCACGGAGGACGAGAACCGCTTTTGCCCTGCGTAGCGTTCCGGCCAGCGGGTAGAACCAGGCAGAGAATTCCCGGCTAGCAGCTTCCCTGTGGCGGGGAAGTGCAAACGTACACGTTTTCGGCCGAAAACGCGTTTTCCGGCGAAAACGCACACCACGGCTCTTTCTGAGAAAAAGCAAGCACGGAGGACGAGAACCGCTTTTGCCCTGCGTAGCGTTCCTGGCAGCGGGTAGAACCAGGCAGAGAATTCCCGGCTAGCAGCTTCCCTGTGGCGGGGAAGTGCAAACGTACACGTTTTCGGCCGAAAACGCGTTTTCCGGCGAAAAGGCACACCACGGCTCTTTCTGAGAAAAAGCAAGCACGGAGGACGAGAACCGCTTTTGCCCTGCGTAGCGTTCCGGGCAGCGGGTAGAACCAGGCAGAGAATTCCCGGCTAGCAGCTTCCCTGTGGCGGGGAAGTGCAAACGTACACGTTTTCGGCCGAAAACGCGTTTTCCGGCGAAAACGCACACCACGGCTCTTTCTGAGAAAAAGCAAGCACGGAGGACGAGAACCGCTTTTGCCCTGCGTAGCGTTCCGGGCAGCGGGTAGAACCAGGCAGAGAATTCCCGGCTAGCAGCTTCCCTGTGGCGGGGAAGTGCAAACGTACACGTTTTCGGCCGAAAACGCGTTTTCCGGCGAAAACGCACACCACGGCTCTTTCTGAGAAAAAGCAAGCACGGAGGACGAGAACCGCTTTTGCCCTGCGTAGCGTTCCGGGCAGCGGGTAGAACCAGGCAGAGAATTCCCGGCTAGCAGCTTCCCTGTGGCGGGGAAGTGCAAACGTACACGTTTTCGGCCGAAAACGCGTTTTCCGGCGAAAACGCACACCACGGCTCTTTCTGAGAAAAAGCAAGCACGGAGGACGAGAACCGCTTTTGCCCTGCGTAGCGTTCCGGGCAGCGGGTAGAACCAGGCAGAGAATTCCCGGCTAGCAGCTTCCCTGTGGCGGGGAAGTGCAAACGTACACGTTTTCGGCCGAAAACGCGTTTTCCGGCGAAAAGGCACACCACGGCTCTTTCTGAGAAAAAGCAAGCACGGAGGACGAGAACCGCTTTTGCCCTGCGTAGCGTTCCGGGCAGCGGGTAGAACCAGGCAGAGAATTCCCGGCTAGCAGCTTCCCTGTGGCGGGGAAGTGCAAACGTACACGTTTTCGGCCGAAAACGCGTTTTCCGGCGAAAACGCACACCACGGCTCTTTCTGAGAAAAAGCAAGCACGGAGGACGAGAACCGCTTTTGCCCTGCGTAGCGTTCCTGGCAGCGGGTAGAACCAGGCAGAGAATTCCCGGCTAGCAGCTTCCTTGTGGCGGGGAAGTGCAAACGTACACGTTTTCGGCCGAAAACGCGTTTTCCGGCGAAAAGGCACACCACGGCTCTTTCTGAGAAAAAGCAAGCACGGAGGACGAGAACCGCTTTTGCCCTGCGTAGCGTTCCGGCCAGCGGGTAGAACCAGGCAGAGAATTCCCGGCTAGCAGCTTCCCTGTGGCGGGGAAGTGCAAACGTACACGTTTTCGGCCGAAAACGCGTTTTCCGGCGAAAAGGCACACCACGGCTCTTTCTGAGAAAAAGCAAGCACGGAGGACGAGAACCGCTTTTGCCCTGCGTAGCGTTCCGGGCAGCGGGTAGAACCAGGCAGAGAATTCCCGGCTAGCAGCTTCCCTGTGGCGGGGAAGTGCAAACGTACACGTTTTCGGCCGAAAACGCGTTTTCCGGCGAAAACGCACACCACGGCTCTTTCTGAGAAAAAGCAAGCACGGAGGACGAGAACCGCTTTTGCCCTGCGTAGCGTTCCGGGCAGCGGGTAGAACCAGGCAGAGAATTCCCGGCTAGCAGCTTCCCTGTGGCGGGGAAGTGCAAACGTACACGTTTTCGGCCGAAAACGCGTTTTCCGGCGAAAACGCACACCACGGCTCTTTCTGAGAAAAAGCAAGCACGGAGGACGAGAACCGCTTTTGCCCTGCGTAGCGTTCCGGGCAGCGGGTAGAACCAGGCAGAGAATTCCCGGCTAGCAGCTTCCCTGTGGCGGGGAAGTGCAAACGTACACGTTTTCGGCCGAAAACGCGTTTTCCGGCGAAAAGGCACACCACGGCTCTTTCTGAGAAAAAGCAAGCACGGAGGACGAGAACCGCTTTTGCCCTGCGTAGCGTTCCGGGCAGCGGGTAGAACCAGGCAGAGAATTCCCGGCTAGCAGCTTCCCTGTGGCGGGGAAGTGCAAACGTACACGTTTTCGGCCGAAAACGCGTTTTCCGGCGAAAACGCACACCACGGCTCTTTCTGAGAAAAAGCAAGCACGGAGGACGAGAACCGCTTTTGCCCTGCGTAGCGTTCCTGGCAGCGGGTAGAACCAGGCAGAGAATTCCCGGCTAGCAGCTTCCCTGTGGCGGGGAAGTGCAAACGTACACGTTTTCGGCCGAAAACGCGTTTTCCGGCGAAAAGGCACACCACGGCTCTTTCTGAGAAAAAGCAAGCACGGAGGACGAGAACCGCTTTTGCCCTGCGTAGCGTTCCGGGCAGCGGGTAGAACCAGGCAGAGAATTCCCGGCTAGCAGCTTCCCTGTGGCGGGGAAGTGCAAACGTACACGTTTTCGGCCGAAAACGCGTTTTCCGGCGAAAACGCACACCACGGCTCTTTCTGAGAAAAAGCAAGCACGGAGGACGAGAACCGCTTTTGCCCTGCGTAGCGTTCCGGGCAGCGGGTAGAACCAGGCAGAGAATTCCCGGCTAGCAGCTTCCCTGTGGCGGGGAAGTGCAAACGTACACGTTTTCGGCCGAAAACGCGTTTTCCGGCGAAAACGCACACCACGGCTCTTTCTGAGAAAAAGCAAGCACGGAGGACGAGAACCGCTTTTGCCCTGCGTAGCGTTCCGGGCAGCGGGTAGAACCAGGCAGAGAATTCCCGGCTAGCAGCTTCCCTGTGGCGGCGAAGTGCAAACGTACACGTTTTCGGCCGAAAACGCGTTTTCCGGCGAAAAGGCACACCACGGCTCTTTCTGAGAAAAAGCAAGCACGGAGGACGAGAACCGCTTTTGCCCTGCGTAGCGTTCCGGGCAGCGGGTAGAACCAGGCAGAGAATTCCCGGCTAGCAGCTTCCCTGTGGCGGGGAAGTGCAAACGTACACGTTTTCGGCCGAAAACGCGTTTTCCGGCGAAAAGGCACACCACGGCTCTTTCTGAGAAAAAGCAAGCACGGAGGACGAGAACCGCTTTTGCCCTGCGTAGCGTTCCGGGCAGCGGGTAGAACCAGGCAGAGAATTCCCGGCTAGCAGCTTCCCTGTGGCGGGGAAGTGCAAACGTACACGTTTTCGGCCGAAAACGCGTTTTCCGGCGAAAACGCACACCACGGCTCTTTCTGAGAAAAAGCAAGCACGGAGGACGAGAACCGCTTTTGCCCTGCGTAGCGTTCCGGGCAGCGGGTAGAACCAGGCAGAGAATTCCCGGCTAGCAGCTTCCCTGTGGCGGGGAAGTGCAAACGTACACGTTTTCGGCCGAAAACGCGTTTTCCGGCGAAAAGGCACACCACGGCTCTTTCTGAGAAAAAGCAAGCACGGAGGACGAGAACCGCTTTTGCCCTGCGTAGCGTTCCGGGCAGCGGGTAGAACCAGGCAGAGAATTCCCGGCTAGCAGCTTCCCTGTGGCGGGGAAGTGCAAACGTACACGTTTTCGGCCGAAAACGCGTTTTCCGGCGAAAACGCACACCACGGCTCTTTCTGAGAAAAAGCAAGCACGGAGGACGAGAACCGCTTTTGCCCTGCGTAGCGTTCCGGGCAGCGGGTAGAACCAGGCAGAGAATTCCCGGCTAGCAGCTTCCCTGTGGCGGGGAAGTGCAAACGTACACGTTTTCGGCCGAAAACGCGTTTTCCGGCGAAAACGCACACCACGGCTCTTTCTGAGAAAAAGCAAGCACGGAGGACGAGAACCGCTTTTGCCCTGCGTAGCGTTCCGGGCAGCGGGTAGAACCAGGCAGAGAATTCCCGGCTAGCAGCTTCCCTGTGGCGGGGAAGTGCAAACGTACACGTTTTCGGCCGAAAACGCGTTTTCCGGCGAAAACGCACACCACGGCTCTTTCTGAGAAAAAGCAAGCACGGAGGACGAGAACCGCTTTTGCCCTGCGTAGCGTTCCGGGCAGCGGGTAGAACCAGGCAGAGAATTCCCGGCTAGCAGCTTCCCTGTGGCGGGGAAGTGCAAACGTACACGTTTTCGGCCGAAAACGCGTTTTCCGGCGAAAAGGCACACCACGGCTCTTTCTGAGAAAAAGCAAGCACGGAGGACGAGAACCGCTTTTGCCCTGCGTAGCGTTCCGGGCAGCGGGTAGAACCAGGCAGAGAATTCCCGGCTAGCAGCTTCCCTGTGGCGGGGAAGTGCAAACGTACACGTTTTCGGCCGAAAACGCGTTTTCCGGCGAAAACGCACACCACGGCTCTTTCTGAGAAAAAGCAAGCACGGAGGACGAGAACCGCTTTTGCCCTGCGTAGCGTTCCGGGCAGCGGGTAGAACCAGGCAGAGAATTCCCGGCTAGCAGCTTCCCTGTGGCGGGGAAGTGCAAACGTACACGTTTTCGGCCGAAAACGCGTTTTCCGGCGAAAACGCACACCACGGCTCTTTCTGAGAAAAAGCAAGCACGGAGGACGAGAACCGCTTTTGCCCTGCGTAGCGTTCCGGGCAGCGGGTAGAACCAGGCAGAGAATTCCCGGCTAGCAGCTTCCCTGTGGCGGGGAAGTGCAAACGTACACGTTTTCGGCCGAAAACGCGTTTTCCGGCGAAAACGCACACCACGGCTCTTTCTGAGAAAAAGCAAGCACGGAGGACGAGAACCGCTTTTGCCCTGCGTAGCGTTCCGGGCAGCGGGTAGAACCAGGCAGAGAATTCCCGGCTAGCAGCTTCCCTGTGGCGGGGAAGTGCAAACGTACACGTTTTCGGCCGAAAACGCGTTTTCCGGCGAAAACGCACACCACGGCTCTTTCTGAGAAAAAGCAAGCACGGAGGACGAGAACCGCTTTTGCCCTGCGTAGCGTTCCGGGCAGCGGGTAGAACCAGGCAGAGAATTCCCGGCTAGCAGCTTCCCTGTGGCGGGGAAGTGCAAACGTACACGTTTTCGGCCGAAAACGCGTTTTCCGGCGAAAAGGCACACCACGGCTCTTTCTGAGAAAAAGCAAGCACGGAGGACGAGAACCGCTTTTGCCCTGCGTAGCGTTCCGGGCAGCGGGTAGAACCAGGCAGAGAATTCCCGGCTAGCAGCTTCCCTGTGGCGGGGAAGTGCAAACGTACACGTTTTCGGCCGAAAACGCGTTTTCCGGCGAAAACGCACACCACGGCTCTTTCTGAGAAAAAGCAAGCACGGAGGACGAGAACCGCTTTTGCCCTGCGTAGCGTTCCGGGCAGCGGGTAGAACCAGGCAGAGAATTCCCGGCTAGCAGCTTCCCTGTGGCGGGGAAGTGCAAACGTACACGTTTTCGGCCGAAAACGCGTTTTCCGGCGAAAACGCACACCACGGCTCTTTCTGAGAAAAAGCAAGCACGGAGGACGAGAACCGCTTTTGCCCTGCGTAGCGTTCCGGGCAGCGGGTAGAACCAGGCAGAGAATTCCCGGCTAGCAGCTTCCCTGTGGCGGGGAAGTGCAAACGTACACGTTTTCGGCCGAAAACGCGTTTTCCGGCGAAAACGCACACCACGGCTCTTTCTGAGAAAAAGCAAGCACGGAGGACGAGAACCGCTTTTGCCCTGCGTAGCGTTCCGGGCAGCGGGTAGAACCAGGCAGAGAATTCCCGGCTAGCAGCTTCCCTGTGGCGGGGAAGTGCAAACGTACACGTTTTCGGCCGAAAACGCGTTTTCCGGCGAAAACGCACACCACGGCTCTTTCTGAGAAAAAGCAAGCACGGAGGACGAGAACCGCTTTTGCCCTGCGTAGCGTTCCGGGCAGCGGGTAGAACCAGGCAGAGAATTCCCGGCTAGCAGCTTCCCTGTGGCGGGGAAGTGCAAACGTACACGTTTTCGGCCGAAAACGCGTTTTCCGGCGAAAACGCACACCACGGCTCTTTCTGAGAAAAAGCAAGCACGGAGGACGAGAACCGCTTTTGCCCTGCGTAGCGTTCCGGGCAGCGGGTAGAACCAGGCAGAGAATTCCCGGCTAGCAGCTTCCCTGTGGCGGGGAAGTGCAAACGTACACGTTTTCGGCCGAAAACGCGTTTTCCGGCGAAAACGCACACCACGGCTCTTTCTGAGAAAAAGCAAGCACGGAGGACGAGAACCGCTTTTGCCCTGCGTAGCGTTCCGGGCAGCGGGTAGAACCAGGCAGAGAATTCCCGGCTAGCAGCTTCCCTGTGGCGGGGAAGTGCAAACGTACACGTTTTCGGCCGAAAACGCGTTTTCCGGCGAAAACGCACACCACGGCTCTTTCTGAGAAAAAGCAAGCACGGAGGACGAGAACCGCTTTTGCCCTGCGTAGCGTTCCGGGCAGCGGGTAGAACCAGGCAGAGAATTCCCGGCTAGCAGCTTCCCTGTGGCGGGGAAGTGCAAACGTACACGTTTTCGGCCGAAAACGCGTTTTCCGGCGAAAAGGCACACCACGGCTCTTTCTGAGAAAAAGCAAGCACGGAGGACGAGAACCGCTTTTGCCCTGCGTAGCGTTCCGGGCAGCGGGTAGAACCAGGCAGAGAATTCCCGGCTAGCAGCTTCCCTGTGGCGGGGAAGTGCAAACGTACACGTTTTCGGCCGAAAACGCGTTTTCCGGCCGAAAACGCACACCACGGCTCTTTCTGAGAAAAAGCAAGCACGGAGGACGAGAACCGCTTTTGCCCTGCGTAGCGTTCCGGGCAGCGGGTAGAACCAGGCAGAGAATTCCCGGCTAGCAGCTTCCCTGTGGCGGGGAAGTGCAAACGTACACGTTTTCGGCCGAAAACGCGTTTTCCGGCGAAAACGCACACCACGGCTCTTTCTGAGAAAAAGCAAGCACGGAGGACGAGAACCGCTTTTGCCCTGCGTAGCGTTCCGGGCAGCGGGTAGAACCAGGCAGAGAATTCCCGGCTAGCAGCTTCCCTGTGGCGGGGAAGTGCAAACGTACACGTTTTCGGCCGAAAACGCGTTTTCCGGCGAAAACGCACACCACGGCTCTTTCTGAGAAAAAGCAAGCACGGAGGACGAGAACCGCTTTTGCCCTGCGTAGCGTTCCGGGCAGCGGGTAGAACCAGGCAGAGAATTCCCGGCTAGCAGCTTCCCTGTGGCGGGGAAGTGCAAACGTACACGTTTTCGGCCGAAAACGCGTTTTCCGGCCGAAAACGCACACCACGGCTCTTTCTGAGAAAAAGCAAGCACGGAGGACGAGAACCGCTTTTGCCCTGCGTAGCGTTCCGGGCAGCGGGTAGAACCAGGCAGAGAATTCCCGGCTAGCAGCTTCCCTGTGGCGGGGAAGTGCAAACGTACACGTTTTCGGCCGAAAACGCGTTTTCCGGCGAAAACGCACACCACGGCTCTTTCTGAGAAAAAGCAAGCACGGAGGACGAGAACCGCTTTTGCCCTGCGTAGCGTTCCGGGCAGCGGGTAGAACCAGGCAGAGAATTCCCGGCTAGCAGCTTCCCTGTGGCGGGGAAGTGCAAACGTACACGTTTTCGGCCGAAAACGCGTTTTCCGGCGAAAACGCACACCACGGCTCTTTCTGAGAAAAAGCAAGCACGGAGGACGAGAACCGCTTTTGCCCTGCGTAGCGTTCCGGGCAGCGGGTAGAACCAGGCAGAGAATTCCCGGCTAGCAGCTTCCCTGTGGCGGGGAAGTGCAAACGTACACGTTTTCGGCCGAAAACGCGTTTTCCGGCGAAAACGCACACCACGGCTCTTTCTGAGAAAAAGCAAGCACGGAGGACGAGAACCGCTTTTGCCCTGCGTAGCGTTCCGGGCAGCGGGTAGAACCAGGCAGAGAATTCCCGGCTAGCAGCTTCCCTGTGGCGGGGAAGTGCAAACGTACACGTTTTCGGCCGAAAACGCGTTTTCCGGCGAAAACGCACACCACGGCTCTTTCTGAGAAAAAGCAAGCACGGAGGACGAGAACCGCTTTTGCCCTGCGTAGCGTTCCGGGCAGCGGGTAGAACCAGGCAGAGAATTCCCGGCTAGCAGCTTCCCTGTGGCGGGGAAGTGCAAACGTACACGTTTTCCGGCCGAAAACGCGTTTTCCGGCGAAAACGCACACCACGGCTCTTTCTGAGAAAAAGCAAGCACGGAGGACGAGAACCGCTTTTGCCCTGCGTAGCGTTCCGGGCAGCGGGTAGAACCAGGCAGAGAATTCCCGGCTAGCAGCTTCCCTGTGGCGGGGAAGTGCAAACGACGTTTTCGGCCGAAAACGCGTTTTCCGGCGAAAACGCACACCACGGCTCTTTCTGAGAAAAAGCAAGCACGGAGGACGAGAACCGCTTTTGCCCTGCGTAGCGTTCCGGGCAGCGGGTAGAACCAGGCAGAGAATTCCCGGCTAGCAGCTTCCCTGTGGCGGGGAAGTGCAAACGTACACGTTTTCGGCCGAAAACGCGTTTTCCGGCGAAAACGCACACCACGGCTCTTTCTGAGAAAAAGCAAGCACGGAGGACGAGAACCGCTTTTGCCCTGCGTAGCGTTCCGGGCAGCGGGTAGAACCAGGCAGAGAATTCCCGGCTAGCAGCTTCCCTGTGGCGGGGAAGTGCAAACGTACACGTTTTCGGCCGAAAACGCGTTTTCCGGCGAAAACGCACACCACGGCTCTTTCTGAGAAAAAGCAAGCACGGAGGACGAGAACCGCTTTTGCCCTGCGTAGCGTTCCGGGCAGCGGGTAGAACCAGGCAGAGAATTCCCGGCTAGCAGCTTCCCTGTGGCGGGGAAGTGCAAACGTACACGTTTTCGGCCGAAAACGCGTTTTCCGGCGAAAACGCACACCACGGCTCTTTCTGAGAAAAAGCAAGCACGGAGGACGAGAACCGCTTTTGCCCTGCGTAGCGTTCCGGGCAGCGGGTAGAACCAGGCAGAGAATTCCCGGCTAGCAGCTTCCCTGTGGCGGGGAAGTGCAAACGTACACGTTTTCGGCCGAAAACGCGTTTTCCGGCGAAAACGCACACCACGGCTCTTTCTGAGAAAAAGCAAGCACGGAGGACGAGAACCGCTTTTGCCCTGCGTAGCGTTCCGGGCAGCGGGTAGAACCAGGCAGAGAATTCCCGGCTAGCAGCTTCCCTGTGGCGGGGAAGTGCAAACGTACACGTTTTCGGCCGAAAACGCGTTTTCCGGCGAAAACGCACACCACGGCTCTTTCTGAGAAAAAGCAAGCACGGAGGACGAGAACCGCTTTTGCCCTGCGTAGCGTTCCGGGCAGCGGGTAGAACCAGGCAGAGAATTCCCGGCTAGCAGCTTCCCTGTGGCGGGGAAGTGCAAACGTACACGTTTTCGGCCGAAAACGCGTTTTCCGGCGAAAACGCACACCACGGCTCTTTCTGAGAAAAAGCAAGCACGGAGGACGAGAACCGCTTTTGCCCTGCGTAGCGTTCCGGGCAGCGGGTAGAACCAGGCAGAGAATTCCCGGCTAGCAGCTTCCCTGTGGCGGGGAAGTGCAAACGTACACGTTTTCGGCCGAAAACGCGTTTTCCGGCGAAAACGCACACCACGGCTCTTTCTGAGAAAAAGCAAGCACGGAGGACGAGAACCGCTTTTGCCCTGCGTAGCGTTCCGGGCAGCGGGTAGAACCAGGCAGAGAATTCCCGGCTAGCAGCTTCCCTGTGGCGGGGAAGTGCAAACGTACACGTTTTCGGCCGAAAACGCGTTTTCCGGCGAAAACGCACACCACGGCTCTTTCTGAGAAAAAGCAAGCACGGAGGACGAGAACCGCTTTTGCCCTGCGTAGCGTTCCGGGCAGCGGGTAGAACCAGGCAGAGAATTCCCGGCTAGCAGCTTCCCTGTGGCGGGGAAGTGCAAACGTACACGTTTTCGGCCGAAAACGCGTTTTCCGGCGAAAACGCACACCACGGCTCTTTCTGAGAAAAAGCAAGCACGGAGGACGAGAACCGCTTTTGCCCTGCGTAGCGTTCCGGGCAGCGGGTAGAACCAGGCAGAGAATTCCCGGCTAGCAGCTTCCCTGTGGCGGGGAAGTGCAAACGTACACGTTTTCGGCCGAAAACGCGTTTTCCGGCGAAAACGCACACCACGGCTCTTTCTGAGAAAAAGCAAGCACGGAGGACGAGAACCGCTTTTGCCCTGCGTAGCGTTCCGGGCAGCGGGTAGAACCAGGCAGAGAATTCCCGGCTAGCAGCTTCCCTGTGGCGGGGAAGTGCAAACGTACACGTTTTCGGCCGAAAACGCGTTTTCCGGCGAAAACGCACACCACGGCTCTTTCTGAGAAAAAGCAAGCACGGAGGACGAGAACCGCTTTTGCCCTGCGTAGCGTTCCGGGCAGCGGGTAGAACCAGGCAGAGAATTCCCGGCTAGCAGCTTCCCTGTGGCGGGGAAGTGCAAACGTAGACGTTTTCGGCCGAAAACGCGTTTTCCGGCGAAATCGCACACCACGGCTCTTTCTGAGAAAAAGCAAGCACGGAGGACGAGAACCGCTTTTGCCCTGCGTAGCGTTCCGGGCAGCGGGTAGAACCAGGCAGAGAATTCCCGGCTAGCAGCTTCCCTGTGGCGGGGAAGTGCAAACGTACACGTTTTCGGCCGAAAACGCGTTTTCCGGCGAAAACGCACACCACGGCTCTTTCTGAGAAAAAGCAAGCACGGAGGACGAGAACCGCTTTTGCCCTGCGTAGCGTTCCGGGCAGCGGGTAGAACCAGGCAGAGAATTCCCGGCTAGCAGCTTCCCTGTGGCGGGGAAGTGCAAACGTACACGTTTTCGGCCGAAAACGCGTTTTCCGGCGAAAACGCACACCACGGCTCTTTCTGAGAAAAAGCAAGCACGGAGGACGAGAACCGCTTTTGCCCTGCGTAGCGTTCCGGGCAGCGGGTAGAACCAGGCAGAGAATTCCCGGCTAGCAGCTTCCCTGTGGCGGGGAAGTGCAAACGTACACGTTTTCGGCCGAAAACGCGTTTTCCGGCGAAAACGCACACCACGGCTCTTTCTGAGAAAAAGCAAGCACGGAGGACGAGAACCGCTTTTGCCCTGCGTAGCGTTCCGGGCAGCGGGTAGAACCAGGCAGAGAATTCCCGGCTAGCAGCTTCCCTGTGGCGGGGAAGTGCAAACGTACACGTTTTCGGCCGAAAACGCGTTTTCCGGCGAAAACGCACACCACGGCTCTTTCTGAGAAAAAGCAAGCACGGAGGACGAGAACCGCTTTTGCCCTGCGTAGCGTTCCGGGCAGCGGGTAGAACCAGGCAGAGAATTCCCGGCTAGCAGCTTCCCTGTGGCGGGGAAGTGCAAACGTACACGTTTTCGGCCGAAAACGCGTTTTCCGGCGAAAACGCACACCACGGCTCTTTCTGAGAAAAAGCAAGCACGGAGGACGAGAACCGCTTTTGCCCTGCGTAGCGTTCCGGGCAGCGGGTAGAACCAGGCAGAGAATTCCCGGCTAGCAGCTTCCCTGTGGCGGGGAAGTGCAAACGTACACGTTTTCGGCCGAAAACGCGTTTTCCGGCGAAAACGCACACCACGGCTCTTTCTGAGAAAAAGCAAGCACGGAGGACGAGAACCGCTTTTGCCCTGCGTAGCGTTCCGGGCAGCGGGTAGAACCAGGCAGAGAATTCCCGGCTAGCAGCTTCCCTGTGGCGGGGAAGTGCAAACGTACACGTTTTCGGCCGAAAACGCGTTTTCCGGCGAAAACGCACACCACGGCTCTTTCTGAGAAAAAGCAAGCACGGAGGACGAGAACCGCTTTTGCCCTGCGTAGCGTTCCGGGCAGCGGGTAGAACCAGGCAGAGAATTCCCGGCTAGCAGCTTCCCTGTGGCGGGGAAGTGCAAACGTACACGTTTTCGGCCGAAAACGCGTTTTCCGGCGAAAACGCACACCACGGCTCTTTCTGAGAAAAAGCAAGCACGGAGGACGAGAACCGCTTTTGCCCTGCGTAGCGTTCCGGGCAGCGGGTAGAACCAGGCAGAGAATTCCCGGCTAGCAGCTTCCCTGTGGCGGGGAAGTGCAAACGTACACGTTTTCGGCCGAAAACGCGTTTTCCGGCGAAAACGCACACCACGGCTCTTTCTGAGAAAAAGCAAGCACGGAGGACGAGAACCGCTTTTGCCCTGCGTAGCGTTCCGGGCAGCGGGTAGAACCAGGCAGAGAATTCCCGGCTAGCAGCTTCCCTGTGGCGGGGAAGTGCAAACGTACACGTTTTCGGCCGAAAACGCGTTTTCCGGCGAAAACGCACACCACGGCTCTTTCTGAGAAAAAGCAAGCACGGAGGACGAGAACCGCTTTTGCCCTGCGTAGCGTTCCGGGCAGCGGGTAGAACCAGGCAGAGAATTCCCGGCTAGCAGCTTCCCTGTGGCGGGGAAGTGCAAACGTACACGTTTTCGGCCGAAAACGCGTTTTCCGGCGAAAACGCACACCACGGCTCTTTCTGAGAAAAAGCAAGCACGGAGGACGAGAACCGCTTTTGCCCTGCGTAGCGTTCCGGGCAGCGGGTAGAACCAGGCAGAGAATTCCCGGCTAGCAGCTTCCCTGTGGCGGGGAAGTGCAAACGTACACGTTTTCGGCCGAAAACGCGTTTTCCGGCGAAAACGCACACCACGGCTCTTTCTGAGAAAAAGCAAGCACGGAGGACGAGAACCGCTTTTGCCCTGCGTAGCGTTCCGGGCAGCGGGTAGAACCAGGCAGAGAATTCCCGGCTAGCAGCTTCCCTGTGGCGGGGAAGTGCAAACGTACACGTTTTCGGCCGAAAACGCGTTTTCCGGCGAAAACGCACACCACGGCTCTTTCTGAGAAAAAGCAAGCACGGAGGACGAGAACCGCTTTTGCCCTGCGTAGCGTTCCGGGCAGCGGGTAGAACCAGGCAGAGAATTCCCGGCTAGCAGCTTCCCTGTGGCGGGGAAGTGCAAACGTACACGTTTTCGGCCGAAAACGCGTTTTCCGGCGAAAACGCACACCACGGCTCTTTCTGAGAAAAAGCAAGCACGGAGGACGAGAACCGCTTTTGCCCTGCGTAGCGTTCCGGGCAGCGGGTAGAACCAGGCAGAGAATTCCCGGCTAGCAGCTTCCCTGTGGCGGGGAAGTGCAAACGTACACGTTTTCGGCCGAAAACGCGTTTTCCGGCGAAAACGCACACCACGGCTCTTTCTGAGAAAAAGCAAGCACGGAGGACGAGAACCGCTTTTGCCCTGCGTAGCGTTCCGGGCAGCGGGTAGAACCAGGCAGAGAATTCCCGGCTAGCAGCTTCCCTGTGGCGGGGAAGTGCAAACGTACACGTTTTCGGCCGAAAACGCGTTTTCCGGCGAAAACGCACACCACGGCTCTTTCTGAGAAAAAGCAAGCACGGAGGACGAGAACCGCTTTTGCCCTGCGTAGCGTTCCGGGCAGCGGGTAGAACCAGGCAGAGAATTCCCGGCTAGCAGCTTCCCTGTGGCGGGGAAGTGCAAACGTACACGTTTTCGGCCGAAAACGCGTTTTCCGGCGAAAACGCACACCACGGCTCTTTCTGAGAAAAAGCAAGCACGGAGGACGAGAACCGCTTTTGCCCTGCGTAGCGTTCCGGGCAGCGGGTAGAACCAGGCAGAGAATTCCCGGCTAGCAGCTTCCCTGTGGCGGGGAAGTGCAAACGTACACGTTTTCGGCCGAAAACGCGTTTTCCGGCGAAAACGCACACCACGGCTCTTTCTGAGAAAAAGCAAGCACGGAGGACGAGAACCGCTTTTGCCCTGCGTAGCGTTCCGGGCAGCGGGTAGAACCAGGCAGAGAATTCCCGGCTAGCAGCTTCCCTGTGGCGGGGAAGTGCAAACGTACACGTTTTCGGCCGAAAACGCGTTTTCCGGCGAAAACGCACACCACGGCTCTTTCTGAGAAAAAGCAAGCACGGAGGACGAGAACCGCTTTTGCCCTGCGTAGCGTTCCGGGCAGCGGGTAGAACCAGGCAGAGAATTCCCGGCTAGCAGCTTCCCTGTGGCGGGGAAGTGCAAACGTACACGTTTTCGGCCGAAAACGCGTTTTCCGGCGAAAACGCACACCACGGCTCTTTCTGAGAAAAAGCAAGCACGGAGGACGAGAACCGCTTTTGCCCTGCGTAGCGTTCCGGGCAGCGGGTAGAACCAGGCAGAGAATTCCCGGCTAGCAGCTTCCCTGTGGCGGGGAAGTGCAAACGTACACGTTTTCGGCCGAAAACGCGTTTTCCGGCGAAAACGCACACCACGGCTCTTTCTGAGAAAAAGCAAGCACGGAGGACGAGAACCGCTTTTGCCCTGCGTAGCGTTCCGGGCAGCGGGTAGAACCAGGCAGAGAATTCCCGGCTAGCAGCTTCCCTGTGGCGGGGAAGTGCAAACGTACACGTTTTCGGCCGAAAACGCGTTTTCCGGCGAAAACGCACACCACGGCTCTTTCTGAGAAAAAGCAAGCACGGAGGACGAGAACCGCTTTTGCCCTGCGTAGCGTTCCGGGCAGCGGGTAGAACCAGGCAGAGAATTCCCGGCTAGCAGCTTCCCTGTGGCGGGGAAGTGCAAACGTACACGTTTTCGGCCGAAAACGCGTTTTCCGGCGAAAACGCACACCACGGCTCTTTCTGAGAAAAAGCAAGCACGGAGGACGAGAACCGCTTTTGCCCTGCGTAGCGTTCCGGGCAGCGGGTAGAACCAGGCAGAGAATTCCCGGCTAGCAGCTTCCCTGTGGCGGGGAAGTGCAAACGTACACGTTTTCGGCCGAAAACGCGTTTTCCGGCGAAAACGCACACCACGGCTCTTTCTGAGAAAAAGCAAGCACGGAGGACGAGAACCGCTTTTGCCCTGCGTAGCGTTCCGGGCAGCGGGTAGAACCAGGCAGAGAATTCCCGGCTAGCAGCTTCCCTGTGGCGGGGAAGTGCAAACGTACACGTTTTCGGCCGAAAACGCGTTTTCCGGCGAAAACGCACACCACGGCTCTTTCTGAGAAAAAGCAAGCACGGAGGACGAGAACCGCTTTTGCCCTGCGTAGCGTTCCGGGCAGCGGGTAGAACCAGGCAGAGAATTCCCGGCTAGCAGCTTCCCTGTGGCGGGGAAGTGCAAACGTACACGTTTTCGGCCGAAAACGCGTTTTCCGGCGAAAACGCACACCACGGCTCTTTCTGAGAAAAAGCAAGCACGGAGGACGAGAACCGCTTTTGCCCTGCGTAGCGTTCCGGGCAGCGGGTAGAACCAGGCAGAGAATTCCCGGCTAGCAGCTTCCCTGTGGCGGGGAAGTGCAAACGTACACGTTTTCGGCCGAAAACGCGTTTTCCGGCGAAAACGCACACCACGGCTCTTTCTGAGAAAAAGCAAGCACGGAGGACGAGAACCGCTTTTGCCCTGCGTAGCGTTCCGGGCAGCGGGTAGAACCAGGCAGAGAATTCCCGGCTAGCAGCTTCCCTGTGGCGGGGAAGTGCAAACGTACACGTTTTCGGCCGAAAACGCGTTTTCCGGCGAAAACGCACACCACGGCTCTTTCTGAGAAAAAGCAAGCACGGAGGACGAGAACCGCTTTTGCCCTGCGTAGCGTTCCGGGCAGCGGGTAGAACCAGGCAGAGAATTCCCGGCTAGCAGCTTCCCTGTGGCGGGGAAGTGCAAACGTACACGTTTTCGGCCGAAAACGCGTTTTCCGGCGAAAACGCACACCACGGCTCTTTCTGAGAAAAAGCAAGCACGGAGGACGAGAACCGCTTTTGCCCTGCGTAGCGTTCCGGGCAGCGGGTAGAACCAGGCAGAGAATTCCCGGCTAGCAGCTTCCCTGTGGCGGGGAAGTGCAAACGTACACGTTTTCGGCCGAAAACGCGTTTTCCGGCGAAAACGCACACCACGGCTCTTTCTGAGAAAAAGCAAGCACGGAGGACGAGAACCGCTTTTGCCCTGCGTAGCGTTCCGGGCAGCGGGTAGAACCAGGCAGAGAATTCCCGGCTAGCAGCTTCCCTGTGGCGGGGAAGTGCAAACGTACACGTTTTCGGCCGAAAACGCGTTTTCCGGCGAAAACGCACACCACGGCTCTTTCTGAGAAAAAGCAAGCACGGAGGACGAGAACCGCTTTTGCCCTGCGTAGCGTTCCGGGCAGCGGGTAGAACCAGGCAGAGAATTCCCGGCTAGCAGCTTCCCTGTGGCGGGGAAGTGCAAACGTACACGTTTTCGGCCGAAAACGCGTTTTCCGGCGAAAACGCACACCACGGCTCTTTCTGAGAAAAAGCAAGCACGGAGGACGAGAACCGCTTTTGCCCTGCGTAGCGTTCCGGGCAGCGGGTAGAACCAGGCAGAGAATTCCCGGCTAGCAGCTTCCCTGTGGCGGGGAAGTGCAAACGTACACGTTTTCGGCCGAAAACGCGTTTTCCGGCGAAAACGCACACCACGGCTCTTTCTGAGAAAAAGCAAGCACGGAGGACGAGAACCGCTTTTGCCCTGCGTAGCGTTCCGGGCAGCGGGTAGAACCAGGCAGAGAATTCCCGGCTAGCAGCTTCCCTGTGGCGGGGAAGTGCAAACGTACACGTTTTCGGCCGAAAACGCGTTTTCCGGCGAAAACGCACACCACGGCTCTTTCTGAGAAAAAGCAAGCACGGAGGACGAGAACCGCTTTTGCCCTGCGTAGCGTTCCGGGCAGCGGGTAGAACCAGGCAGAGAATTCCCGGCTAGCAGCTTCCCTGTGGCGGGGAAGTGCAAACGTACACGTTTTCGGCCGAAAACGCGTTTTCCGGCGAAAACGCACACCACGGCTCTTTCTGAGAAAAAGCAAGCACGGAGGACGAGAACCGCTTTTGCCCTGCGTAGCGTTCCGGGCAGCGGGTAGAACCAGGCAGAGAATTCCCGGCTAGCAGCTTCCCTGTGGCGGGGAAGTGCAAACGTACACGTTTTCGGCCGAAAACGCGTTTTCCGGCGAAAACGCACACCACGGCTCTTTCTGAGAAAAAGCAAGCACGGAGGACGAGAACCGCTTTTGCCCTGCGTAGCGTTCCGGGCAGCGGGTAGAACCAGGCAGAGAATTCCCGGCTAGCAGCTTCCCTGTGGCGGGGAAGTGCAAACGTACACGTTTTCGGCCGAAAACGCGTTTTCCGGCGAAAACGCACACCACGGCTCTTTCTGAGAAAAAGCAAGCACGGAGGACGAGAACCGCTTTTGCCCTGCGTAGCGTTCCGGGCAGCGGGTAGAACCAGGCAGAGAATTCCCGGCTAGCAGCTTCCCTGTGGCGGGGAAGTGCAAACGTACACGTTTTCGGCCGAAAACGCGTTTTCCGGCGAAAACGCACACCACGGCTCTTTCTGAGAAAAAGCAAGCACGGAGGACGAGAACCGCTTTTGCCCTGCGTAGCGTTCCGGGCAGCGGGTAGAACCAGGCAGAGAATTCCCGGCTAGCAGCTTCCCTGTGGCGGGGAAGTGCAAACGTACACGTTTTCGGCCGAAAACGCGTTTTCCGGCGAAAACGCACACCACGGCTCTTTCTGAGAAAAAGCAAGCACGGAGGACGAGAACCGCTTTTGCCCTGCGTAGCGTTCCGGGCAGCGGGTAGAACCAGGCAGAGAATTCCCGGCTAGCAGCTTCCCTGTGGCGGGGAAGTGCAAACGTACACGTTTTCGGCCGAAAACGCGTTTTCCGGCGAAAACGCACACCACGGCTCTTTCTGAGAAAAAGCAAGCACGGAGGACGAGAACCGCTTTTGCCCTGCGTAGCGTTCCGGGCAGCGGGTAGAACCAGGCAGAGAATTCCCGGCTAGCAGCTTCCCTGTGGCGGGGAAGTGCAAACGTACACGTTTTCGGCCGAAAACGCGTTTTCCGGCGAAAACGCACACCACGGCTCTTTCTGAGAAAAAGCAAGCACGGAGGACGAGAACCGCTTTTGCCCTGCGTAGCGTTCCGGGCAGCGGGTAGAACCAGGCAGAGAATTCCCGGCTAGCAGCTTCCCTGTGGCGGGGAAGTGCAAACGTACACGTTTTCGGCCGAAAACGCGTTTTCCGGCGAAAACGCACACCACGGCTCTTTCTGAGAAAAAGCAAGCACGGAGGACGAGAACCGCTTTTGCCCTGCGTAGCGTTCCGGGCAGCGGGTAGAACCAGGCAGAGAATTCCCGGCTAGCAGCTTCCCTGTGGCGGGGAAGTGCAAACGTACACGTTTTCGGCCGAAAACGCGTTTTCCGGCGAAAACGCACACCACGGCTCTTTCTGAGAAAAAGCAAGCACGGAGGACGAGAACCGCTTTTGCCCTGCGTAGCGTTCCGGGCAGCGGGTAGAACCAGGCAGAGAATTCCCGGCTAGCAGCTTCCCTGTGGCGGGGAAGTGCAAACGTACACGTTTTCGGCCGAAAACGCGTTTTCCGGCGAAAACGCACACCACGGCTCTTTCTGAGAAAAAGCAAGCACGGAGGACGAGAACCGCTTTTGCCCTGCGTAGCGTTCCGGGCAGCGGGTAGAACCAGGCAGAGAATTCCCGGCTAGCAGCTTCCCTGTGGCGGGGAAGTGCAAACGTACACGTTTTCGGCCGAAAACGCGTTTTCCGGCGAAAACGCACACCACGGCTCTTTCTGAGAAAAAGCAAGCACGGAGGACGAGAACCGCTTTTGCCCTGCGTAGCGTTCCGGGCAGCGGGTAGAACCAGGCAGAGAATTCCCGGCTAGCAGCTTCCCTGTGGCGGGGAAGTGCAAACGTACACGTTTTCGGCCGAAAACGCGTTTTCCGGCGAAAACGCACACCACGGCTCTTTCTGAGAAAAAGCAAGCACGGAGGACGAGAACCGCTTTTGCCCTGCGTAGCGTTCCGGGCAGCGGGTAGAACCAGGCAGAGAATTCCCGGCTAGCAGCTTCCCTGTGGCGGGGAAGTGCAAACGTACACGTTTTCGGCCGAAAACGCGTTTTCCGGCGAAAACGCACACCACGGCTCTTTCTGAGAAAAAGCAAGCACGGAGGACGAGAACCGCTTTTGCCCTGCGTAGCGTTCCGGGCAGCGGGTAGAACCAGGCAGAGAATTCCCGGCTAGCAGCTTCCCTGTGGCGGGGAAGTGCAAACGTACACGTTTTCGGCCGAAAACGCGTTTTCCGGCGAAAACGCACACCACGGCTCTTTCTGAGAAAAAGCAAGCACGGAGGACGAGAACCGCTTTTGCCCTGCGTAGCGTTCCGGGCAGCGGGTAGAACCAGGCAGAGAATTCCCGGCTAGCAGCTTCCCTGTGGCGGGGAAGTGCAAACGTACACGTTTTCGGCCGAAAACGCGTTTTCCGGCGAAAACGCACACCACGGCTCTTTCTGAGAAAAAGCAAGCACGGAGGACGAGAACCGCTTTTGCCCTGCGTAGCGTTCCGGGCAGCGGGTAGAACCAGGCAGAGAATTCCCGGCTAGCAGCTTCCCTGTGGCGGGGAAGTGCAAACGTACACGTTTTCGGCCGAAAACGCGTTTTCCGGCGAAAACGCACACCACGGCTCTTTCTGAGAAAAAGCAAGCACGGAGGACGAGAACCGCTTTTGCCCTGCGTAGCGTTCCGGGCAGCGGGTAGAACCAGGCAGAGAATTCCCGGCTAGCAGCTTCCCTGTGGCGGGGAAGTGCAAACGTACACGTTTTCGGCCGAAAACGCGTTTTCCGGCGAAAACGCACACCACGGCTCTTTCTGAGAAAAAGCAAGCACGGAGGACGAGAACCGCTTTTGCCCTGCGTAGCGTTCCGGGCAGCGGGTAGAACCAGGCAGAGAATTCCCGGCTAGCAGCTTCCCTGTGGCGGGGAAGTGCAAACGTACACGTTTTCGGCCGAAAACGCGTTTTCCGGCGAAAACGCACACCACGGCTCTTTCTGAGAAAAAGCAAGCACGGAGGACGAGAACCGCTTTTGCCCTGCGTAGCGTTCCGGGCAGCGGGTAGAACCAGGCAGAGAATTCCCGGCTAGCAGCTTCCCTGTGGCGGGGAAGTGCAAACGTACACGTTTTCGGCCGAAAACGCGTTTTCCGGCGAAAACGCACACCACGGCTCTTTCTGAGAAAAAGCAAGCACGGAGGACGAGAACCGCTTTTGCTGCGTAGCGTTCCGGGCAGCGGGTAGAACCAGGCAGAGAATTCCCGGCTAGCAGCTTCCCTGTGGCGGGGAAGTGCAAACGTACACGTTTTCGGCCGAAAACGCGTTTTCCGGCGAAAACGCACACCACGGCTCTTTCTGAGAAAAAGCAAGCACGGAGGACGAGAACCGCTTTTGCCCTGCGTAGCGTTCCGGGCAGCGGGTAGAACCAGGCAGAGAATTCCCGGCTAGCAGCTTCCCTGTGGCGGGGAAGTGCAAACGTACACGTTTTCGGCCGAAAACGCGTTTTCCGGCGAAAACGCACACCACGGCTCTTTCTGAGAAAAAGCAAGCACGGAGGACGAGAACCGCTTTTGCCCTGCGTAGCGTTCCGGGCAGCGGGTAGAACCAGGCAGAGAATTCCCGGCTAGCAGCTTCCCTGTGGCGGGGAAGTGCAAACGTACACGTTTTCGGCCGAAAACGCGTTTTCCGGCGAAAACGCACACCACGGCTCTTTCTGAGAAAAAGCAAGCACGGAGGACGAGAACCGCTTTTGCCCTGCGTAGCGTTCCGGGCAGCGGGTAGAACCAGGCAGAGAATTCCCGGCTAGCAGCTTCCCTGTGGCGGGGAAGTGCAAACGTACACGTTTTCGGCCGAAAACGCGTTTTCCGGCGAAAACGCACACCACGGCTCTTTCTGAGAAAAAGCAAGCACGGAGGACGAGAACCGCTTTTGCCCTGCGTAGCGTTCCGGGCAGCGGGTAGAACCAGGCAGAGAATTCCCGGCTAGCAGCTTCCCTGTGGCGGGGAAGTGCAAACGTACACGTTTTCGGCCGAAAACGCGTTTTCCGGCGAAAACGCACACCACGGCTCTTTCTGAGAAAAAGCAAGCACGGAGGACGAGAACCGCTTTTGCCCTGCGTAGCGTTCCGGGCAGCGGGTAGAACCAGGCAGAGAATTCCCGGCTAGCAGCTTCCCTGTGGCGGGGAAGTGCAAACGTACACGTTTTCGGCCGAAAACGCGTTTTCCGGCGAAAACGCACACCACGGCTCTTTCTGAGAAAAAGCAAGCACGGAGGACGAGAACCGCTTTTGCCCTGCGTAGCGTTCCGGGCAGCGGGTAGAACCAGGCAGAGAATTCCCGGCTAGCAGCTTCCCTGTGGCGGGGAAGTGCAAACGTACACGTTTTCGGCCGAAAACGCGTTTTCCGGCGAAAACGCACACCACGGCTCTTTCTGAGAAAAAGCAAGCACGGAGGACGAGAACCGCTTTTGCCCTGCGTAGCGTTCCGGGCAGCGGGTAGAACCAGGCAGAGAATTCCCGGCTAGCAGCTTCCCTGTGGTGGGGAAGTGCAAACGTACACGTTTTCGGCCGAAAACGCGTTTTCCGGCGAAAAGGCACACCACGGCTCTTTCTGAGAAAAAGCAAGCACGGAGGACGAGAACCGCTTTTGCCCTGCGTAGCGTTCCGGGCAGCGGGTAGAACCAGGCAGAGAATTCCCGGCTAGCAGCTTCCCTGTGGCGGGGAAGTGCAAACGTACACGTTTTCGGCCGAAAACGCGTTTTCCGGCGAAAACGCACACCACGGCTCTTTCTGAGAAAAAGCAAGCACGGAGGACGAGAACCGCTTTTGCCCTGCGTAGCGTTCCGGGCAGCGGGTAGAACCAGGCAGAGAATTCCCGGCTAGCAGCTTCCCTGTGGCGGGGAAGTGCAAACGTACACGTTTTCGGCCGAAAACGCGTTTTCCGGCGAAAACGCACACCACGGCTCTTTCTGAGAAAAAGCAAGCACGGAGGACGAGAACCGCTTTTGCCCTGCGTAGCGTTCCGGGCAGCGGGTAGAACCAGGCAGAGAATTCCCGGCTAGCAGCTTCCCTGTGGCGGGGAAGTGCAAACGTACACGTTTTCGGCCGAAAACGCGTTTTCCGGCGAAAACGCACACCACGGCTCTTTCTGAGAAAAAGCAAGCACGGAGGACGAGAACCGCTTTTGCCCTGCGTAGCGTTCCGGGCAGCGGGTAGAACCAGGCAGAGAATTCCCGGCTAGCAGCTTCCCTGTGGCGGGGAAGTGCAAACGTACACGTTTTCGGCCGAAAACGCGTTTTCCGGCGAAAACGCACACCACGGCTCTTTCTGAGAAAAAGCAAGCACGGAGGACGAGAACCGCTTTTGCCCTGCGTAGCGTTCCGGGCAGCGGGTAGAACCAGGCAGAGAATTCCCGGCTAGCAGCTTCCCTGTGGCGGGGAAGTGCAAACGTACACGTTTTCGGCCGAAAACGCGTTTTCCGGCGAAAACGCACACCACGGCTCTTTCTGAGAAAAAGCAAGCACGGAGGACGAGAACCGCTTTTGCCCTGCGTAGCGTTCCGGGCAGCGGGTAGAACCAGGCAGAGAATTCCCGGCTAGCAGCTTCCCTGTGGCGGGGAAGTGCAAACGTACACGTTTTCGGCCGAAAACGCGTTTGCCGGCGAAAACGCACACCACGGCTCTTTCTGAGAAAAGCAAGCACGGAGGACGAGAACCGCTTTTGCCCTGCGTAGCGTTCCGGGCAGCGGGTAGAACCAGGCAGAGAATTCCCGGCTAGCAGCTTCCCTGTGGCGGGGAAGTGCAAACGTACACGTTTTCGGCCGAAAACGCGTTTTCCGGCGAAAAGGAACACCACGGCTCTTTCTGAGAAAAAGCAAGCACGGAGGACGAGAACCGCTTTTGCCCTGCGTAGCGTTCCGGGCAGCGGGTAGAACCAGGCAGAGAATTCCCGGCTAGCAGCTTCCCTGTGGCGGGGAAGTGCAAACGTACACGTTTTCGGCCGAAAACGCGTTTTCCGGCGAAAACGCACACCACGGCTCTTTCTGAGAAAAAGCAAGCACGGAGGACGAGAACCGCTTTTGCCCTGCGTAGCGTTCCGGGCAGCGGGTAGAACCAGGCAGAGAATTCCCGGCTAGCAGCTTCCCTGTGGCGGGGAAGTGCAAACGTACACGTTTTCGGCCGAAAACGCGTTTTCCGGCGAAAAGGCACACCACGGCTCTTTCTGAGAAAAAGCAAGCACGGAGGACGAGAACCGCTTTTGCCCTGCGTAGCGTTCCGGGCAGCGGGTAGAACCAGGCAGAGAATTCCCGGCTAGCAGCTTCCCTGTGGCGGGGAAGTGCAAACGTACACGTTTTCGGCCGAAAACGCGTTTTCCGGCGAAAACGCACACCACGGCTCTTTCTGAGAAAAAGCAAGCACGGAGGACGAGAACCGCTTTTGCCCTGCGTAGCGTTCCGGGCAGCGGGTAGAACCAGGCAGAGAATTCCCGGCTAGCAGCTTCCCTGTGGCGGGGAAGTGCAAACGTACACGTTTTCGGCCGAAAACGCGTTTTCCGGCGAAAACGCACACCACGGCTCTTTCTGAGAAAAAGCAAGCACGGAGGACGAGAACCGCTTTTGCCCTGCGTAGCGTTCCGGGCAGCGGGTAGAACCAGGCAGAGAATTCCCGGCTAGCAGCTTCCCTGTGGCGGGGAAGTGCAAACGTACACGTTTTCGGCCGAAAACGCGTTTTCCGGCGAAAACGCACACCACGGCTCTTTCTGAGAAAAAGCAAGCACGGAGGACGAGAACCGCTTTTGCCCTGCGTAGCGTTCCGGGCAGCGGGTAGAACCAGGCAGAGAATTCCCGGCTAGCAGCTTCCCTGTGGCGGGGAAGTGCAAACGTACACGTTTTCGGCCGAAAACGCGTTTTCCGGCGAAAACGCACACCACGGCTCTTTCTGAGAAAAAGCAAGCACGGAGGACGAGAACCGCTTTTGCCCTGCGTAGCGTTCCGGGCAGCGGGTAGAACCAGGCAGAGAATTCCCGGCTAGCAGCTTCCCTGTGGCGGGGAAGTGCAAACGTACACGTTTTCGGCCGAAAACGCGTTTTCCGGCGAAAACGCACACCACGGCTCTTTCTGAGAAAAAGCAAGCACGGAGGACGAGAACCGCTTTTGCCCTGCGTAGCGTTCCGGGCAGCGGGTAGAACCAGGCAGAGAATTCCCGGCTAGCAGCTTCCCTGTGGCGGGGAAGTGCAAACGTACACGTTTTCGGCCGAAAACGCGTTTTCCGGCGAAAACGCACACCACGGCTCTTTCTGAGAAAAAGCAAGCACGGAGGACGAGAACCGCTTTTGCCCTGCGTAGCGTTCCGGGCAGCGGGTAGAACCAGGCAGAGAATTCCCGGCTAGCAGCTTCCCTGTGGCGGGGAAGTGCAAACGTACACGTTTTCGGCCGAAAACGCGTTTGCCGGCGAAAACGCACACCACGGCTCTTTCTGAGAAAAAGCAAGCACGGAGGACGAGAACCGCTTTTGCCCTGCGTAGCGTTCCGGGCAGCGGGTAGAACCAGGCAGAGAATTCCCGGCTAGCAGCTTCCCTGTGGCGGGGAAGTGCAAACGTACACGTTTTCGGCCGAAAACGCGTTTGCCGGCGAAAACGCACACCACGGCTCTTTCTGAGAAAAAGCAAGCACGGAGGACGAGAACCGCTTTTGCCCTGCGTAGCGTTCCGGGCAGCGGGTAGAACCAGGCAGAGAATTCCCGGCTAGCAGCTTCCCTGTGGCGGGGAAGTGCAAACGTACACGTTTTCGGCCGAAAACGCGTTTTCCGGCGAAAACGCACACCACGGCTCTTTCTGAGAAAAAGCAAGCACGGAGGACGAGAACCGCTTTTGCCCTGCGTAGCGTTCCGGGCAGCGGGTAGAACCAGGCAGAGAATTCCCGGCTAGCAGCTTCCCTGTGGCGGGGAAGTGCAAACGTACACGTTTTCGGCCGAAAACGCGTTTTCCGGCGAAAACGCACACCACGGCTCTTTCTGAGAAAAAGCAAGCACGGAGGACGAGAACCGCTTTTGCCCTGCGTAGCGTTCCGGGCAGCGGGTAGAACCAGGCAGAGAATTCCCGGCTAGCAGCTTCCCTGTGGCGGGGAAGTGCAAACGTACACGTTTTCGGCCGAAAACGCGTTTTCCGGCGAAAACGCACACCACGGCTCTTTCTGAGAAAAAGCAAGCACGGAGGACGAGAACCGCTTTTGCCCTGCGTAGCGTTCCGGGCAGCGGGTAGAACCAGGCAGAGAATTCCCGGCTAGCAGCTTCCCTGTGGCGGGGAAGTGCAAACGTACACGTTTTCGGCCGAAAACGCGTTTGCCGGCGAAAACGCACACCACGGCTCTTTCTGAGAAAAAGCAAGCACGGAGGACGAGAACCGCTTTTGCCCTGCGTAGCGTTCCGGGCAGCGGGTAGAACCAGGCAGAGAATTCCCGGCTAGCAGCTTCCCTGTGGCGGGGAAGTGCAAACGTACACGTTTTCGGCCGAAAACGCGTTTGCCGGCGAAAAGGCACACCACGGCTCTTTCTGAGAAAAAGCAAGCACGGAGGACGAGAACCGCTTTTGCCCTGCGTAGCGTTCCGGGCAGCGGGTAGAACCAGGCAGAGAATTCCCGGCTAGCAGCTTCCCTGTGGCGGGGAAGTGCAAACGTACACGTTTTCGGCCGAAAACGCGTTTTCCGGCGAAAACGCACACCACGGCTCTTTCTGAGAAAAAGCAAGCACGGAGGACGAGAACCGCTTTTGCCCTGCGTAGCGTTCCGGGCAGCGGGTAGAACCAGGCAGAGAATTCCCGGCTAGCAGCTTCCCTGTGGCGGGGAAGTGCAAACGTACACGTTTTCGGCCGAAAACGCGTTTTCCGGCGAAAACGCACACCACGGCTCTTTCTGAGAAAAAGCAAGCACGGAGGACGAGAACCGCTTTTGCCCTGCGTAGCGTTCCGGGCAGCGGGTAGAACCAGGCAGAGAATTCCCGGCTAGCAGCTTCCCTGTGGCGGGGAAGTGCAAACGTACACGTTTTCGGCCGAAAACGCGTTTTCCGGCGAAAACGCACACCACGGCTCTTTCTGAGAAAAAGCAAGCACGGAGGACGAGAACCGCTTTTGCCCTGCGTAGCGTTCCGGGCAGCGGGTAGAACCAGGCAGAGAATTCCCGGCTAGCAGCTTCCCTGTGGCGGGGAAGTGCAAACGTACACGTTTTCGGCCGAAAACGCGTTTTCCGGCGAAAACGCACACCACGGCTCTTTCTGAGAAAAAGCAAGCACGGAGGACGAGAACCGCTTTTGCCCTGCGTAGCGTTCCGGGCAGCGGGTAGAACCAGGCAGAGAATTCCCGGCTAGCAGCTTCCCTGTGGCGGGGAAGTGCAAACGTACACGTTTTCGGCCGAAAACGCGTTTTCCGGCGAAAACGCACACCACGGCTCTTTCTGAGAAAAAGCAAGCACGGAGGACGAGAACCGCTTTTGCCCTGCGTAGCGTTCCGGGCAGCGGGTAGAACCAGGCAGAGAATTCCCGGCTAGCAGCTTCCCTGTGGCGGGGAAGTGCAAACGTACACGTTTTCGGCCGAAAACGCGTTTTCCGGCGAAAACGCACACCACGGCTCTTTCTGAGAAAAAGCAAGCACGGAGGACGAGAACCGCTTTTGCCCTGCGTAGCGTTCCGGGCAGCGGGTAGAACCAGGCAGAGAATTCCCGGCTAGCAGCTTCCCTGTGGCGGGGAAGTGCAAACGTACACGTTTTCGGCCGAAAACGCGTTTTCCGGCGAAAACGCACACCACGGCTCTTTCTGAGAAAAAGCAAGCACGGAGGACGAGAACCGCTTTTGCCCTGCGTAGCGTTCCGGGCAGCGGGTAGAACCAGGCAGAGAATTCCCGGCTAGCAGCTTCCCTGTGGCGGGGAAGTGCAAACGTACACGTTTTCGGCCGAAAACGCGTTTTCCGGCGAAAACGCACACCACGGCTCTTTCTGAGAAAAAGCAAGCACGGAGGACGAGAACCGCTTTTGCCCTGCGTAGCGTTCCGGGCAGCGGGTAGAACCAGGCAGAGAATTCCCGGCTAGCAGCTTCCCTGTGGCGGGGAAGTGCAAACGTACACGTTTTCGGCCGAAAACGCGTTTTCCGGCGAAAACGCACACCACGGCTCTTTCTGAGAAAAAGCAAGCACGGAGGACGAGAACCGCTTTTGCCCTGCGTAGCGTTCCGGGCAGCGGGTAGAACCAGGCAGAGAATTCCCGGCTAGCAGCTTCCCTGTGGCGGGGAAGTGCAAACGTACACGTTTTCGGCCGAAAACGCGTTTTCCGGCGAAAACGCACACCACGGCTCTTTCTGAGAAAAAGCAAGCACGGAGGACGAGAACCGCTTTTGCCCTGCGTAGCGTTCCGGGCAGCGGGTAGAACCAGGCAGAGAATTCCCGGCTAGCAGCTTCCCTGTGGCGGGGAAGTGCAAACGTACACGTTTTCGGCCGAAAACGCGTTTTCCGGCGAAAACGCACACCACGGCTCTTTCTGAGAAAAAGCAAGCACGGAGGACGAGAACCGCTTTTGCCCTGCGTAGCGTTCCGGGCAGCGGGTAGAACCAGGCAGAGAATTCCCGGCTAGCAGCTTCCCTGTGGCGGGGAAGTGCAAACGTACACGTTTTCGGCCGAAAACGCGTTTTCCGGCGAAAACGCACACCACGGCTCTTTCTGAGAAAAAGCAAGCACGGAGGACGAGAACCGCTTTTGCCCTGCGTAGCGTTCCGGGCAGCGGGTAGAACCAGGCAGAGAATTCCCGGCTAGCAGCTTCCCTGTGGCGGGGAAGTGCAAACGTACACGTTTTCGGCCGAAAACGCGTTTTCCGGCGAAAACGCACACCACGGCTCTTTCTGAGAAAAAGCAAGCACGGAGGACGAGAACCGCTTTTGCCCTGCGTAGCGTTCCGGGCAGCGGGTAGAACCAGGCAGAGAATTCCCGGCTAGCAGCTTCCCTGTGGCGGGGAAGTGCAAACGTACACGTTTTCGGCCGAAAACGCGTTTTCCGGCGAAAACGCACACCACGGCTCTTTCTGAGAAAAAGCAAGCACGGAGGACGAGAACCGCTTTTGCCCTGCGTAGCGTTCCGGGCAGCGGGTAGAACCAGGCAGAGAATTCCCGGCTAGCAGCTTCCCTGTGGCGGGGAAGTGCAAACGTACACGTTTTCGGCCGAAAACGCGTTTTCCGGCGAAAACGCACACCACGGCTCTTTCTGAGAAAAAGCAAGCACGGAGGACGAGAACCGCTTTTGCCCTGCGTAGCGTTCCGGGCAGCGGGTAGAACCAGGCAGAGAATTCCCGGCTAGCAGCTTCCCTGTGGCGGGGAAGTGCAAACGTACACGTTTTCGGCCGAAAACGCGTTTTCCGGCGAAAACGCACACCACGGCTCTTTCTGAGAAAAAGCAAGCACGGAGGACGAGAACCGCTTTTGCCCTGCGTAGCGTTCCGGGCAGCGGGTAGAACCAGGCAGAGAATTCCCGGCTAGCAGCTTCCCTGTGGCGGGGAAGTGCAAACGTACACGTTTTCGGCCGAAAACGCGTTTTCCGGCGAAAACGCACACCACGGCTCTTTCTGAGAAAAAGCAAGCACGGAGGACGAGAACCGCTTTTGCCCTGCGTAGCGTTCCGGGCAGCGGGTAGAACCAGGCAGAGAATTCCCGGCTAGCAGCTTCCCTGTGGCGGGGAAGTGCAAACGTACACGTTTTCGGCCGAAAACGCGTTTTCCGGCGAAAACGCACACCACGGCTCTTTCTGAGAAAAAGCAAGCACGGAGGACGAGAACCGCTTTTGCCCTGCGTAGCGTTCCGGGCAGCGGGTAGAACCAGGCAGAGAATTCCCGGCTAGCAGCTTCCCTGTGGCGGGGAAGTGCAAACGTACACGTTTTCGGCCGAAAACGCGTTTTCCGGCGAAAACGCACACCACGGCTCTTTCTGAGAAAAAGCAAGCACGGAGGACGAGAACCGCTTTTGCCCTGCGTAGCGTTCCGGGCAGCGGGTAGAACCAGGCAGAGAATTCCCGGCTAGCAGCTTCCCTGTGGCGGGGAAGTGCAAACGTACACGTTTTCGGCCGAAAACGCGTTTTCCGGCGAAAACGCACACCACGGCTCTTTCTGAGAAAAAGCAAGCACGGAGGACGAGAACCGCTTTTGCCCTGCGTAGCGTTCCGGGCAGCGGGTAGAACCAGGCAGAGAATTCCCGGCTAGCAGCTTCCCTGTGGCGGGGAAGTGCAAACGTACACGTTTTCGGCCGAAAACGCGTTTTCCGGCGAAAACGCACACCACGGCTCTTTCTGAGAAAAAGCAAGCACGGAGGACGAGAACCGCTTTTGCCCTGCGTAGCGTTCCGGGCAGCGGGTAGAACCAGGCAGAGAATTCCCGGCTAGCAGCTTCCCTGTGGCGGGGAAGTGCAAACGTACACGTTTTCGGCCGAAAACGCGTTTTCCGGCGAAAACGCACACCACGGCTCTTTCTGAGAAAAAGCAAGCACGGAGGACGAGAACCGCTTTTGCCCTGCGTAGCGTTCCGGGCAGCGGGTAGAACCAGGCAGAGAATTCCCGGCTAGCAGCTTCCCTGTGGCGGGGAAGTGCAAACGTACACGTTTTCGGCCGAAAACGCGTTTTCCGGCGAAAACGCACACCACGGCTCTTTCTGAGAAAAAGCAAGCACGGAGGACGAGAACCGCTTTTGCCCTGCGTAGCGTTCCGGGCAGCGGGTAGAACCAGGCAGAGAATTCCCGGCTAGCAGCTTCCCTGTGGCGGGGAAGTGCAAACGTACACGTTTTCGGCCGAAAACGCGTTTTCCGGCGAAAACGCACACCACGGCTCTTTCTGAGAAAAAGCAAGCACGGAGGACGAGAACCGCTTTTGCCCTGCGTAGCGTTCCGGGCAGCGGGTAGAACCAGGCAGAGAATTCCCGGCTAGCAGCTTCCCTGTGGCGGGGAAGTGCAAACGTACACGTTTTCGGCCGAAAACGCGTTTTCCGGCGAAAACGCACACCACGGCTCTTTCTGAGAAAAAGCAAGCACGGAGGACGAGAACCGCTTTTGCCCTGCGTAGCGTTCCGGGCAGCGGGTAGAACCAGGCAGAGAATTCCCGGCTAGCAGCTTCCCTGTGGCGGGGAAGTGCAAACGTACACGTTTTCGGCCGAAAACGCGTTTTCCGGCGAAAACGCACACCACGGCTCTTTCTGAGAAAAAGCAAGCACGGAGGACGAGAACCGCTTTTGCCCTGCGTAGCGTTCCGGGCAGCGGGTAGAACCAGGCAGAGAATTCCCGGCTAGCAGCTTCCCTGTGGCGGGGAAGTGCAAACGTACACGTTTTCGGCCGAAAACGCGTTTTCCGGCGAAAACGCACACCACGGCTCTTTCTGAGAAAAAGCAAGCACGGAGGACGAGAACCGCTTTTGCCCTGCGTAGCGTTCCGGGCAGCGGGTAGAACCAGGCAGAGAATTCCCGGCTAGCAGCTTCCCTGTGGCGGGGAAGTGCAAACGTACACGTTTTCGGCCGAAAACGCGTTTTCCGGCGAAAACGCACACCACGGCTCTTTCTGAGAAAAAGCAAGCACGGAGGACGAGAACCGCTTTTGCCCTGCGTAGCGTTCCGGGCAGCGGGTAGAACCAGGCAGAGAATTCCCGGCTAGCAGCTTCCCTGTGGCGGGGAAGTGCAAACGTACACGTTTTCGGCCGAAAACGCGTTTTCCGGCGAAAACGCACACCACGGCTCTTTCTGAGAAAAAGCAAGCACGGAGGACGAGAACCGCTTTTGCCCTGCGTAGCGTTCCGGGCAGCGGGTAGAACCAGGCAGAGAATTCCCGGCTAGCAGCTTCCCTGTGGCGGGGAAGTGCAAACGTACACGTTTTCGGCCGAAAACGCGTTTTCCGGCGAAAACGCACACCACGGCTCTTTCTGAGAAAAAGCAAGCACGGAGGACGAGAACCGCTTTTGCCCTGCGTAGCGTTCCGGGCAGCGGGTAGAACCAGGCAGAGAATTCCCGGCTAGCAGCTTCCCTGTGGCGGGGAAGTGCAAACGTACACGTTTTCGGCCGAAAACGCGTTTTCCGGCGAAAACGCACACCACGGCTCTTTCTGAGAAAAAGCAAGCACGGAGGACGAGAACCGCTTTTGCCCTGCGTAGCGTTCCGGGCAGCGGGTAGAACCAGGCAGAGAATTCCCGGCTAGCAGCTTCCCTGTGGCGGGGAAGTGCAAACGTACACGTTTTCGGCCGAAAACGCGTTTTCCGGCGAAAACGCACACCACGGCTCTTTCTGAGAAAAAGCAAGCACGGAGGACGAGAACCGCTTTTGCCCTGCGTAGCGTTCCGGGCAGCGGGTAGAACCAGGCAGAGAATTCCCGGCTAGCAGCTTCCCTGTGGCGGGGAAGTGCAAACGTACACGTTTTCGGCCGAAAACGCGTTTTCCGGCGAAAACGCACACCACGGCTCTTTCTGAGAAAAAGCAAGCACGGAGGACGAGAACCGCTTTTGCCCTGCGTAGCGTTCCGGGCAGCGGGTAGAACCAGGCAGAGAATTCCCGGCTAGCAGCTTCCCTGTGGCGGGGAAGTGCAAACGTACACGTTTTCGGCCGAAAACGCGTTTTCCGGCGAAAACGCACACCACGGCTCTTTCTGAGAAAAAGCAAGCACGGAGGACGAGAACCGCTTTTGCCCTGCGTAGCGTTCCGGGCAGCGGGTAGAACCAGGCAGAGAATTCCCGGCTAGCAGCTTCCCTGTGGCGGGGAAGTGCAAACGTACACGTTTTCGGCCGAAAACGCGTTTTCCGGCGAAAACGCACACCACGGCTCTTTCTGAGAAAAAGCAAGCACGGAGGACGAGAACCGCTTTTGCCCTGCGTAGCGTTCCGGGCAGCGGGTAGAACCAGGCAGAGAATTCCCGGCTAGCAGCTTCCCTGTGGCGGGGAAGTGCAAACGTACACGTTTTCGGCCGAAAACGCGTTTTCCGGCGAAAACGCACACCACGGCTCTTTCTGAGAAAAAGCAAGCACGGAGGACGAGAACCGCTTTTGCCCTGCGTAGCGTTCCGGGCAGCGGGTAGAACCAGGCAGAGAATTCCCGGCTAGCAGCTTCCCTGTGGCGGGGAAGTGCAAACGTACACGTTTTCGGCCGAAAACGCGTTTTCCGGCGAAAACGCACACCACGGCTCTTTCTGAGAAAAAGCAAGCACGGAGGACGAGAACCGCTTTTGCCCTGCGTAGCGTTCCGGGCAGCGGGTAGAACCAGGCAGAGAATTCCCGGCTAGCAGCTTCCCTGTGGCGGGGAAGTGCAAACGTACACGTTTTCGGCCGAAAACGCGTTTTCCGGCGAAAACGCACACCACGGCTCTTTCTGAGAAAAAGCAAGCACGGAGGACGAGAACCGCTTTTGCCCTGCGTAGCGTTCCGGGCAGCGGGTAGAACCAGGCAGAGAATTCCCGGCTAGCAGCTTCCCTGTGGCGGGGAAGTGCAAACGTACACGTTTTCGGCCGAAAACGCGTTTTCCGGCGAAAACGCACACCACGGCTCTTTCTGAGAAAAAGCAAGCACGGAGGACGAGAACCGCTTTTGCCCTGCGTAGCGTTCCGGGCAGCGGGTAGAACCAGGCAGAGAATTCCCGGCTAGCAGCTTCCCTGTGGCGGGGAAGTGCAAACGTACACGTTTTCGGCCGAAAACGCGTTTTCCGGCGAAAACGCACACCACGGCTCTTTCTGAGAAAAAGCAAGCACGGAGGACGAGAACCGCTTTTGCCCTGCGTAGCGTTCCGGGCAGCGGGTAGAACCAGGCAGAGAATTCCCGGCTAGCAGCTTCCCTGTGGCGGGGAAGTGCAAACGTACACGTTTTCGGCCGAAAACGCGTTTTCCGGCGAAAACGCACACCACGGCTCTTTCTGAGAAAAAGCAAGCACGGAGGACGAGAACCGCTTTTGCCCTGCGTAGCGTTCCGGGCAGCGGGTAGAACCAGGCAGAGAATTCCCGGCTAGCAGCTTCCCTGTGGCGGGGAAGTGCAAACGTACACGTTTTCGGCCGAAAACGCGTTTTCCGGCGAAAACGCACACCACGGCTCTTTCTGAGAAAAAGCAAGCACGGAGGACGAGAACCGCTTTTGCCCTGCGTAGCGTTCCGGGCAGCGGGTAGAACCAGGCAGAGAATTCCCGGCTAGCAGCTTCCCTGTGGCGGGGAAGTGCAAACGTACACGTTTTCGGCCGAAAACGCGTTTTCCGGCGAAAACGCACACCACGGCTCTTTCTGAGAAAAAGCAAGCACGGAGGACGAGAACCGCTTTTGCCCTGCGTAGCGTTCCGGGCAGCGGGTAGAACCAGGCAGAGAATTCCCGGCTAGCAGCTTCCCTGTGGCGGGGAAGTGCAAACGTACACGTTTTCGGCCGAAAACGCGTTTTCCGGCGAAAACGCACACCACGGCTCTTTCTGAGAAAAAGCAAGCACGGAGGACGAGAACCGCTTTTGCCCTGCGTAGCGTTCCGGGCAGCGGGTAGAACCAGGCAGAGAATTCCCGGCTAGCAGCTTCCCTGTGGCGGGGAAGTGCAAACGTACACGTTTTCGGCCGAAAACGCGTTTTCCGGCGAAAACGCACACCACGGCTCTTTCTGAGAAAAAGCAAGCACGGAGGACGAGAACCGCTTTTGCCCTGCGTAGCGTTCCGGGCAGCGGGTAGAACCAGGCAGAGAATTCCCGGCTAGCAGCTTCCCTGTGGCGGGGAAGTGCAAACGTACACGTTTTCGGCCGAAAACGCGTTTTCCGGCGAAAACGCACACCACGGCTCTTTCTGAGAAAAAGCAAGCACGGAGGACGAGAACCGCTTTTGCCCTGCGTAGCGTTCCGGGCAGCGGGTAGAACCAGGCAGAGAATTCCCGGCTAGCAGCTTCCCTGTGGCGGGGAAGTGCAAACGTACACGTTTTCGGCCGAAAACGCGTTTTCCGGCGAAAACGCACACCACGGCTCTTTCTGAGAAAAAGCAAGCACGGAGGACGAGAACCGCTTTTGCCCTGCGTAGCGTTCCGGGCAGCGGGTAGAACCAGGCAGAGAATTCCCGGCTAGCAGCTTCCCTGTGGCGGGGAAGTGCAAACGTACACGTTTTCGGCCGAAAACGCGTTTTCCGGCGAAAACGCACACCACGGCTCTTTCTGAGAAAAAGCAAGCACGGAGGACGAGAACCGCTTTTGCCCTGCGTAGCGTTCCGGGCAGCGGGTAGAACCAGGCAGAGAATTCCCGGCTAGCAGCTTCCCTGTGGCGGGGAAGTGCAAACGTACACGTTTTCGGCCGAAAACGCGTTTTCCGGCGAAAACGCACACCACGGCTCTTTCTGAGAAAAAGCAAGCACGGAGGACGAGAACCGCTTTTGCCCTGCGTAGCGTTCCGGGCAGCGGGTAGAACCAGGCAGAGAATTCCCGGCTAGCAGCTTCCCTGTGGCGGGGAAGTGCAAACGTACACGTTTTCGGCCGAAAACGCGTTTTCCGGCGAAAACGCACACCACGGCTCTTTCTGAGAAAAAGCAAGCACGGAGGACGAGAACCGCTTTTGCCCTGCGTAGCGTTCCGGGCAGCGGGTAGAACCAGGCAGAGAATTCCCGGCTAGCAGCTTCCCTGTGGCGGGGAAGTGCAAACGTACACGTTTTCGGCCGAAAACGCGTTTTCCGGCGAAAACGCACACCACGGCTCTTTCTGAGAAAAAGCAAGCACGGAGGACGAGAACCGCTTTTGCCCTGCGTAGCGTTCCGGGCAGCGGGTAGAACCAGGCAGAGAATTCCCGGCTAGCAGCTTCCCTGTGGCGGGGAAGTGCAAACGTACACGTTTTCGGCCGAAAACGCGTTTTCCGGCGAAAACGCACACCACGGCTCTTTCTGAGAAAAAGCAAGCACGGAGGACGAGAACCGCTTTTGCCCTGCGTAGCGTTCCGGGCAGCGGGTAGAACCAGGCAGAGAATTCCCGGCTAGCAGCTTCCCTGTGGCGGGGAAGTGCAAACGTACACGTTTTCGGCCGAAAACGCGTTTTCCGGCGAAAACGCACACCACGGCTCTTTCTGAGAAAAAGCAAGCACGGAGGACGAGAACCGCTTTTGCCCTGCGTAGCGTTCCGGGCAGCGGGTAGAACCAGGCAGATAATTCCCGGCTAGCAGCTTCCCTGTGGCGGGGAAGTGCAAACGTACACGTTTTCGGCCGAAAACGCGTTTTCCGGCGAAAACGCACACCACGGCTCTTTCCAAGAAAAAGGAAGCACGGAGGACGAGAACCGCTTTTGACCTGCGTAGCGTTCCGGGCAGCGGGTAGAACCAGGCAGAGAATTCCCGGCTAGCAGCTTCCCTGTGGCGGGGAAGTGCAAACGTACACGTTTTCGGCCGAAAACGCGTTTTCCGGCGAAAACGCACACCACGGCTCTTTCTGAGAAAAAGCAAGCACGGAGGACGAGAACCGCTTTTGCCCTGCGTAGCGTTCCGGGCAGCGGGTAGAACCAGGCAGAGAATTCCCGGCTAGCAGCTTCCCTGTGGCGGGGAAGTGCAAACGTACACGTTTTCGGCCGAAAACGCGTTTTCCGGCGAAAACGCACACCACGGCTCTTTCTGAGAAAAAGCAAGCACGGAGGACGAGACCCGCTTTTGCCCTGCGTAGCGTTCCGGGCAGCGGGTAGAACCAGGCAGAGAATTCCCGGCTAGCAGCTTCCCTGTGGCGGGGAAGTGCAAACGTACACGTTTTCGGCCGAAAACTCGTTTTCCGGCGAAAACGCACACCACGGCTCTTTCCAAGAAAAAGGAAGCACGGAGGACGAGAACCGCTTTTGACCTGCGTAGCGTTCCGGGCAGCGGGTAGAACCAGGCAGAGAATTCCCGGCTAGCAGCTTCCCTGTGGCGGGGAAGTGCAAACGTACACGTTTTCGGCCGAAAACGCGTTTTCCGGCGAAAACGCACACCACGGCTCTTTCTGAGAAAAAGCAAGCACGGAGGACGAGAACCGCTTTTGCCCTGCGTAGCGTTCCGGGCAGCGGGTAGAACCAGGCAGAGAATTCCCGGCTAGCAGCTTCCCTGTGGCGGGGAAGTGCAAACGTACACGTTTTCGGCCGAAAACGCGTTTTCCGGCGAAAACGCACACCACGGCTCTTTCCAAGAAAAAGGAAGCACGGAGGACGAGAACCGCTTTTGACCTGCGTAGCGTTCCGGGCAGCGGGTAGAACCAGGCAGAGAATTCCCGGCTAGCAGCTTCCCTGTGGCGGGGAAGTGCAAACGTACACGTTTTCGGCCGAAAACGCGTTTTCCGGCGAAAACGCACACCACGGCTCTTTCTGAGAAAAAGCAAGCACGGAGGACGAGAACCGCTTTTGCCCTGCGTAGCGTTCCGGGCAGCGGGTAGAACCAGGCAGAGAATTCCCGGCTAGCAGCTTCCCTGTGGCGGGGAAGTGCAAACGTACACGTTTTCGGCCGAAAACGCGTTTTCCGGCGAAAACGCACACCACGGCTCTTTCTGAGAAAAAACAAGCACGGAGGACGAGAACCGCTTTTGCCCTGCGTAGCGTTCCGGGCAGCGGGTAGAACCAGGCAGAGAATTCCCGGCTAGCAGCTTCCCTGTGGCGGGGAAGTGCAAACGTACACGTTTTCGGCCGAAAACGCGTTTTCCGGCGAAAAGGCACACCACGGCTCTTTCTGAGAAAAAGCAAGCACGGAGGACGAGAACCGCTTTTGCCCTGCGTAGCGTTCCGGGCAGCGGGTAGAACCAGGCAGAGAATTCCCGGCTAGCAGCTTCCCTGTGGCGGGGAAGTGCAAACGTACACGTTTTCGGCCGAAAACGCGTTTTCCGGCGAAAAGGCACACCACGGCTCTTTCTGAGAAAAAGCAAGCACGGAGGACGAGAACCGCTTTTGCCCTGCGTAGCGTTCCGGGCAGCGGGTAGAACCAGGCAGAGAATTCCCGGCTAGCAGCTTCCCTGTGGCGGGGAAGTGCAAACGTACACGTTTTCGGCCGAAAACGCGTTTTCCGGCGAAAAGGCACACCACGGCTCTTTCTGAGAAAAAGCAAGCACGGAGGACGAGAACCGCTTTTGCCCTGCGTAGCGTTCCGGGCAGCGGGTAGAACCAGGCAGAGAATTCCCGGCTAGCAGCTTTCCTGTGGCGGGGAAGTGCAAACGTACACGTTTTCGGCCGAAAACGCGTTTTCCGGCGAAAAGGCACACCACGGCTCTTTCTGAGAAAAAGCAAGCACGGAGGACGAGAACCGCTTTTGCACTGCGTAGCGTTCCGGGCAGCGGGTAGAACCAGGCAGAGAATTCCCGGCTAGCAGCTTCCCTGTGGCGGGGAAGTGCAAACGTACACGTTTTCGGCCGAAAACGCGTTTTCTGGCGAAAACGCACACCACGGCTCTTTCTGAGAAAAAGCAAGCACGGAGGACGAGAACCGCTTTTGCCCTGCGTAGCGTTCCGGGCAGCGGGTAGAACCAGGCAGAGAATTCCCGGCTAGCAGCTTCCCTGTGGCGGGGAAGTGCAAACGTACACGTTTTCGGCCGAAAACGCGTTTTCCGGCGAAAAGGCACACCACGGCTCTTTCTGAGAAAAAGCAAGCACGGAGGACGAGAACCGCTTTTGCCCTGCGTAGCGTTCCGGGCAGCGGGTAGAACCAGGCAGAGAATTCCCGGCTAGCAGCTTCCCTGTGGCGGGGAAGTGCAAACGTACACGTTTTCGGCCGAAAACGCGTTTTCCGGCGAAAACGCACACCACGGCTCTTTCTGAGAAAAAGCAAGCACGGAGGACGAGACCCGCTTTTGCCCTGCGTAGCGTTCCGGGCAGCGGGTAGAACCAGGCAGATAATTCCCGGCTAGCAGCTTCCCTGTGGCGGGGAAGTGCAAACGTACACGTTTTCGGCCGAAAACTCGTTTTCCGGCGAAAACGCACACCACGGCTCTTTCCAAGAAAAAGGAAGCACGGAGGACGAGAACCGCTTTTGACCTGCGTAGCGTTCCGGGCAGCGGGTAGAACCAGGCAGAGAATTCCCGGCTAGCAGCTTCCCTGTGGCGGGGAAGTGCAAACGTACACGTTTTCGGCCGAAAACGCGTTTTCCGGCGAAAACGCACACCACGGCTCTTTCTGAGAAAAAGCAAGCACGGAGGACGAGAACCGCTTTTGCCCTGCGTAGCGTTCCGGGCAGCGGGTAGAACCAGGCAGAGAATTCCCGGCTAGCAGCTTCCCTGTGGCGGGGAAGTGCAAACGTACACGTTTTCGGCCGAAAACGCGTTTTCCGGCGAAAACGCACACCACGGCTCTTTCTGAGAAAAAGCAAGCACGGAGGACGAGACCCGCTTTTGCCCTGCGTAGCGTTCCGGGCAGCGGGTAGAACCAGGCAGAGAATTCCCGGCTAGCAGCTTCCCTGTGGCGGGGAAGTGCAAACGTACACGTTTTCGGCCGAAAACTCGTTTTCCGGCGAAAACGCACACCACGGCTCTTTCCAAGAAAAAGGAAGCACGGAGGACGAGAACCGCTTTTGACCTGCGTAGCGTTCCGGGCAGCGGGTAGAACCAGGCAGAGAATTCCCGGCTAGCAGCTTCCCTGTGGCGGGGAAGTGCAAACGTACACGTTTTCGGCCGAAAACGCGTTTTCCGGCGAAAACGCACACCACGGCTCTTTCTGAGAAAAAGCAAGCACGGAGGACGAGAACCGCTTTTGCCCTGCGTAGCGTTCCGGGCAGCGGGTAGAACCAGGCAGAGAATTCCCGGCTAGCAGCTTCCCTGTGGCGGGGAAGTGCAAACGTAGACGTTTTCGGCCGAAAACGCGTTTTCCGGCGAAAACGCACACCACGGCTCTTTCCAAGAAAAAGGAAGCACGGAGGACGAGAACCGCTTTTGACCTGCGTAGCGTTCCGGGCAGCGGGTAGAACCAGGCAGAGAATTCCCGGCTAGCAGCTTCCCTGTGGCGGGGAAGTGCAAACGTACACGTTTTCGGCCGAAAACGCGTTTTCCGGCGAAAACGCACACCACGGCTCTTTCTGAGAAAAAGCAAGCACGGAGGACGAGAACCGCTTTTGCCCTGCGTAGCGTTCCGGGCAGCGGGTAGAACCAGGCAGAGAATTCCCGGCTAGCAGCTTCCCTGTGGCGGGGAAGTGCAAACGTACACGTTTTCGGCCGAAAACGCGTTTTTCGGCGAAAACGCACACCACGGCTCTTTCTGAGAAAAAGCAAGCACGGAGGACGAGAACCGCTTTTGCCCTGCGTAGCGTTCCGGGCAGCGTGTAGAACCAGGCAGAGAATTCCCGGCTAGCAGCTTCCCTGTGGCGGGGAAGTGTAAACGTACACGTTTTCGGCCGAAAACGCGTTTTCCGGCGAAAACGCACACCACGGCTCTTTCTGAGAAAAAGCAAGCACGGAGGACGAGAACCGCTTTTGACCTGCGTAGCGTTCCGGGCAGCGGGTAGAACCAGGCAGAGAATTCCCGGCTAGCAGCTTCCCTGTGGCGGGGAAGTGCAAACGTACACGTTTTCGGCCGAAAACGCGTTTTCCGGCGAAAACGCACACCACGGCTCTTTCTGAGAAAAAGCAAGCACGGAGGACGAGAACCGCTTTTGCCCTGCGTAGCGTTCCGGGCAGCGGGTAGAACCAGGCAGAGAATTCCCGGCTAGCAGCTTCCCTGTGGCGGGGAAGTGCAAACGTACACGTTTTCGGCCGAAAACGCGTTTTTCGGCGAAAACGCACACCACGGCTCTTTCTGAGAAAAAGCAAGCACGGAGGACGAGAACCGCTTTTGCCCTGCGTAGCGTTCCGGGCAGCGTGTAGAACCAGGCAGAGAATTCCCGGCTAGCAGCTTCCCTGTGGCGGGGAAGTGTAAACGTACACGTTTTCGGCCGAAAACGCGTTTTCCGGCGAAAACGCACACCACGGCTCTTTCTGAGAAAAAGCAAGCACGGAGGACGAGAACCGCTTTTGCCCTGCGTAGCGTTCCGGGCAGCGGCTAGAACCAGGCAGAGAATTCCCGGCTAGCAGCTTCCCTGTGGCGGGGAAGTGCAAACGTACACGTTTTCGGCCGAAAACGCGTTTTCCGGCGAAAACGCACACCACGGCTCTTTCTGAGAAAAAGCAAGCACGGAGGACGAGAACCGCTTTTGCCCTGCGTAGCGTTCCGGGCAGCGGGTAGAACCAGGCAGAGAATTCCCGGCTAGCAGCTTCCCTGTGGCGGGGAAGTGCAAACGTACACGTTTTCGGCCGAAAACGCGTTTTCCGGCGAAAACGCACACCACGGCTCTTTCTGAGAAAAAGCAAGCACGGAGGACGAGAACCGCTTTTGCCCTGCGTAGCGTTCCGGGCAGCGGGTAGAACCAGGCAGAGAATTCCCGGCTAGCAGCTTCCCTGTGGCGGGGAAGTGCAAACGTACACGTTTTCGGCCGAAAACGCGTTTTCCGGCGAAAACGCACACCAAGGCTCTTTCTGAGAAAAAGCAAGCACGGAGGACGAGAACCGCTTTTGCCCTGCGTAGCGTTCCGGGCAGCGGGTAGAACCAGGCAGAGAATTCCCGGCTAGCAGCTTCCCTGTGGCGGGGAAGTGCAAACGTACACGTTTTCGGCCGAAAACGCGTTTTCCGGCGAAATCGCACACCACGGCTCTTTCTGAGAAAAAGCAAGCACGGAGGACGAGAACCGCTTTTGCCCTGCGTAGCCTTCCGGGCAGCGGGTAGAACCAGGCAGAGAATTCCCGGCTAGCAGCTTCCCTGTGGCGGGGAAGTGCAAACGTACACGTTTTCGGCCGAAAACGCGTTTTCCGGGGAAAACGCACACCACGGCTCTTTCTGAGAAAAAGCAAGCACGGAGGACGAGAACCGCTTTTGCCCTGCGTAGCGTTCCGGGCAGCGGGTAGAACCAGGCAGAGAATTCCCGGCTAGCAGCTTCCCTGTGGCGGGGAAGTGCAAACGTACACGTTTTCGGCCGAAAACGCGTTTTCCGGCGAAAACGCACACCACGGCTCTTTCTGAGAAAAAGCAAGCACGGAGGACGAGAACCGCTTTTGCCCTGCGTAGCGTTCCGGGCAGCGGGTAGAACCAGGCAGAGAATTCCCGGCTAGCAGCTTCCCTGTGGCGGGGAAGTGCAAACGTACACGTTTTCGGCCGAAAACGCGTTTTCCGGCGAAAAGGCACACCACGGCTCTTTCTGAGAAAAAGCAAGCACGGAGGACGAGAACCGCTTTTGCCCTGCGTAGCGTTCCGGGCAGCGGGTAGAACCAGGCAGAGAATTCCCGTCTAGCAGCTTCCCTGTGGCGGGGAAGTGCAAACGTACACGTTTTCGGCCGAAAACGCGTTTTCCGGCGAAAACGCACACCACGGCTCTTTCTGAGAAAAAGCAAGCACGGAGGACGAGAACCGCTTTTGCCCTGCGTAGCGTTCCGGGCAGCGGGTAGAACCAGGCAGAGAATTCCCGGCTAGCAGCTTCCCTGTGGCGGGGAAGTGCAAACGTACACGTTTTCGGCCGAAAACGCGTTTTCCGGCGAAAACGCACACCACGGCTCTTTCTGAGAAAAAGCAAGCACGGAGGACGAGAACCGCTTTTGCCCTGCGTAGCGTTCCGGGCAGCGGGTAGAACCAGGCAGAGAATTCCCGGCTAGCAGCTTCCCTGTGGCGGGGAAGTGCAAACGTACACGTTTTCGGCCGAAAACGCGTTTTCCGGCGAAAACGCACACCACGGCTCTTTCTGAGAAAAAGCAAGCACGGAGGACGAGAACCGCTTTTGCCCTGCGTAGCGTTCCGGGCAGCGGGTAGAACCAGGCAGAGAATTCCCGGCTAGCAGCTTCCCTGTGGCGGGGAAGTGCAAACGTACACGTTTTCGGCCGAAAACGCGTTTTCCGGCGAAAACGCACACCACGGCTCTTTCTGAGAAAAAGCAAGCACGGAGGACGAGAACCGCTTTTGCCCTGCGTAGCGTTCCGGGCAGCGGGTAGAACCAGGCAGAGAATTCCCGGCTAGCAGCTTCCCTGTGGCGGGGAAGTGCAAACGTACACGTTTTCGGCCGAAAACGCGTTTTCCGGCGAAAACGCACACCACGGCTCTTTCTGAGAAAAAGCAAGCACGGAGGACGAGAACCGCTTTTGCCCTGCGTAGCGTTCCGGGCAGCGGGTAGAACCAGGCAGAGAATTCCCGGCTAGCAGCTTCCCTGTGGCGGGGAAGTGCAAACGTACACGTTTTCAGCCGAAAACGCGTTTTCCGGCGAAAAGGCACACCACGGCTCTTTCTGAGAAAAAGCAAGCACGGAGGACGAGAACCGCTTTTGCCCTGCTTAGCGTTCCGGGCAGCGGGTAGAACCAGGCAGAGAATTCCCGGCTAGCAGCTTCCCTGTGGCGGGGAAGTGCAAACGTACACGTTTTCGGCCGAAAACGCGTTTTCCGGCGAAAACGCACACCGCGGCTCTTTCTGAGAAAAAGCAAGCACGGAGGACGAGAACCGCTTTTGCCCTGCGTAGCGTTCCGGGCAGCGGGTAGAACCAGGCAGAGAATTCCCGGCTAGCAGCTTCCCTGTGGCGGGGAAGTGCTAACGTACACGTTTTCGGCCGAAAACGCGTTTTCCGGCGAAAACGCTCACCACGGCTCTTTCTGAGAAAAAGCAAGCACGGAGGACGAGAACCGCTTTTGCCCTGCGTAGCGTTCCGGGCAGCGGGTAGAACCAGGCAGAGAATTCCCGGCTAGCAGCTTCCCTGTGGCGGGGAAGTGCAAACGTACACGTTTTCGGCCGAAAACGCGTTTTCCGGCGAAAACGCACACCACGGCTCTTTCTGAGAAAAAGCAAGCACGGAGGACGAGAACCGCTTTTGCCCTGCGTAGCGTTCCGGGCAGCGGGTAGAACCAGGCAGAGAATTCCCGGCTAGCAGCTTCCCTGTGGCGGGGAAGTGCAAACGTACACGTTTTCGGCCGAAAACGCGTTTTCCGGCGAAAACGCACACCACGGCTCTTTCTGAGAAAAAGCAAGCACGGAGGACGAGAACCGCTTTTGCCCTGCGTAGCGTTCCGGGCAGCGGGTAGAACCAGGCAGAGAATTCCCGGCTAGCAGCTTCCCTGTGGCGGGGAAGTGCAAACGTACACGTTTTCGGCCGAAAACGCGTTTTCCGGCAAAAAGGCACACCACGGCTCTTTCTGAGAAAAAGCAAGCACGGAGGACGAGAACCGCTTTTGCCCTGCGTAGCGTTCCGGGCAGCGGGTAGAACCAGGCAGAGAATTCCCGGCTAGCAGCTTCCCTGTGGCGGGGAAGTGCAAACGTACACGTTTTCGGCCGAAAACGCGTTTTCCGGCGAAAAGGCACACCACGGCTCTTTCTGAGAAAAAGCAAGCACGGAGGACGAGAACCGCTTTTGCCCTGCTTAGCGTTCCGGGCAGCGGGTAGAACCAGGCAGAGAATTCCCGGCTAGCAGCTTCCCTGTGGCGGGGAAGTGCAAACGTACACGTTTTCGGCCGAAAACGCGTTTTCCGGCGAAAACGCACACCGCGGCTCTTTCTGAGAAAAAGCAAGCACGGAGGACGAGAACCGCTTTTGCCCTGCGTAGCGTTCCGGGCAGCGGGTAGAACCAGGCAGAGAATTCCCGGCTAGCAGCTTCCCTGTGGCGGGGAAGTGCTAACGTACACGTTTTCGGCCGAAAACGCGTTTTCCGGCGAAAACGCTCACCACGGCTCTTTCTGAGAAAAAGCAAGCACGGAGGACGAGAACCGCTTTTGCCCTGCGTAGCGTTCCGGGCAGCGGGTAGAACCAGGCAGAGAATTCCCGGCTAGCAGCTTCCCTGTGGCGGGGAAGTGCAAACGTACACGTTTTCGGCCGAAAACGCGTTTTCCGGCGAAAACGCACACCACGGCTCTTTCTGAGAAAAAGCAAGCACGGAGGACGAGAACCGCTTTTGCCCTGCGTAGCGTTCCGGGCAGCGGGTAGAACCAGGCAGAGAATTCCCGGCTAGCAGCTTCCCTGTGGCGGGGAAGTGCAAACGTACACGTTTTCGGCCGAAAACGCGTTTTCCGGCGAAAACGCACACCACGGCTCTTTCTGAGAAAAAGCAAGCACGGAGGACGAGAACCGCTTTTGCCCTGCGTAGCGTTCCGGGCAGCGGGTAGAACCAGGCAGAGAATTCCCGGCTAGCAGCTTCCCTGTGGCGGGGAAGTGCAAACGTACACGTTTTCGGCCGAAAACGCGTTTTCCGGCAAAAAGGCACACCACGGCTCTTTCTGAGAAAAAGCAAGCACGGAGGACGAGAACCGCTTTTGCCCTGCGTAGCGTTCCGGGCAGCGGGTAGAACCAGGCAGAGAATTCCCGGCTAGCAGCTTCCCTGTGGCGGGGAAGTGCAAACGTACACGTTTTCGGCCGAAAACGCGTTTTCCGGCGAAAACGCACACCACGGCTCTTTCTGAGAAAAAGCAAGCACGGAGGACGAGAACCGCTTTTGCCCTGCGTAGCGTTCCGGGCAGCGGGTAGAACCAGGCAGAGAATTCCCGGCTAGCAGCTTCCCTGTGGCGGGGAAGTGCAAACGTACACGTTTTCGGCCGAAAACGCGTTTTCCGGCGAAAACGCACACCACGGCTCTTTCTGAGAAAAAGCAAGCACGGAGGACGAGAACCGCTTTTGCCCTGCGTAGCGTTCCGGGCAGCGGGTAGAACCAGGCAGAGAATTCCCGGCTAGCAGCTTCCCTGTGGCGGGGAAGTGCTAACGTACACGTTTTCGGCCGAAAACGCGTTTTCCGGCGAAAACGCACACCACGGCTCTTTCTGAGAAAAAGCAAGCACGGAGGACGAGAACCGCTTTTGCCCTGCGTAGCGTTCCGGGCAGCGGGTAGAACCAGGCAGAGAATTCCCGGCTAGCAGCTTCCCTGTGGCGGGGAAGTGCAAACGTACACGTTTTCGGCCGAAAACGCGTTTTCCGCCGAAATCGCACACCACGGCTCTTTCTGAGAAAAAGCAAGCACGGAGGACGAGAACCGCTTTTGCCCTGCGTAGCGTTCCGGGCAGCGGGTAGAACCAGGCAGAGAATTCCCGGCTAGCAGCTTCCCTGTGGCGGGGAAGTGCAAACGTACATGTTTTCGGCCGAAAACGCGTTTTCCGGCGAAAACGCACACCACGGCTCTTTCTGAGAAAAAGCAAGCACGGAGGACGAGAACCGCTTTTGCCCTGCGTAGCGTTCCGGGCAGCGGGTAGAACCAGGCAGAGAATTCCCGGCTAGCAGCTTCCCTGTGGCGGGGAAGTGCAAACGTACACGTTTTCGGCCGAAAACGCGTTTTCCGGCGAAAACGCACACCACGGCTCTTTCCGAGAAAAAGCAAGCACGGAGGACGAGAACCGCTTTTGCCCTGCGTAGCGTTCCGGGCAGCGGGTAGAACCAGGCAGAGAATTCCCGGCTAGCAGCTTCCCTGTGGCGGGGAAGTGCAAACGTACACGTTTTCGGCCGAAAACGCGTTTTCCGGCGAAAAGGCACACCACGGCTCTTTCTGAGAAAAAGCAAGCACGGAGGACGAGAACCGCTTTTGCCCTGCGTAGCGTTCCGGGCAGCGGGTAGAACCAGGCAGAGAATTCCCGGCTAGCAGCTTCCCTGTGGCGGGGAAGTGCAAACGTAGACGTTTTCGGCCGAAAACGCGTTTTCCGGCGAAAACGCACACCACGGCTCTTTCTGAGAAAAAGCAAGCACGGAGGACGAGAACCGCTTTTGCCCTGCGTAGCGTTCCGGGCAGCGGGTAGAACCAGGCAGAGAATTCCCGGCTAGCAGCTTCCCTGTGGCGGGGAAGTGCAAACGTACACGTTTTCGCCCGAAAACGCGTTTTCCGGCGAAAACGCACACCACGGCTCTTTCTGAGAAAAAGCAAGCACGGAGGACGAGAACCGCTTTTGCCCTGCGTAGCGTTCCGGGCAGCGGGTAGAACCAGGCAGAGAATTCCCGGCTAGCAGCTTCCCTGTGGCGGGGAAGTGCAAACGTACACGTTTTCGGCCGAAAACGCGTTTTCCGGCGAAATCGCACACCACGGCTCTTTCTGAGAAAAAGCAAGCACGGAGGACGAGAACCGCTTTTGCCCTGCGTAGCGTTCCGGGCAGCGGGTAGAACCATGCAGAGAATTCCCGGCTAGCAGCTTCCCTGTGGCGGGGAAGTGCAAACGTACACGTTTTCGGCCGAAAACGCGTTTTCCGGCGAAAACGCACACCACGGCTCTTTCTGAGAAAAAGCAAGCACGGAGGACGAGAACCGCTTTTGACCTGCGTAGCGTTCCGGGCAGCGGGTAGAACCAGGCAGAGAATTCCCGGCTAGCAGCTTCCCTGTGGCGGGGAAGTGCAAACGTACACGTTTTCGGCCGAAAACGCGTTTTCCGGCGAAAACGCACACCACGGCTCTTTCTGAGAAAAAGCAAGCACGGAGGACGAGAACCGCTTTTGCCCTGCGTAGCGTTCCGGGCAGCGGGTAGAACCAGGCAGAGAATTCCCGGCTAGCAGCTTCCCTGTGGCGGGGAAGTGCAAACGTACACGTTTTCGGCCGAAAACGCGTTTTCCGGCGAAAACGCACACCACGGCTCTTTCTGAGAAAAAGCAAGCACGGAGGACGAGAACCGCTTTTGCCCTGCGTAGCGTTCCGGGCAGCGGGTAGAACCAGGCAGAGAATTCCCGGCTAGCAGCTTCCCTGTGGCGGGGAAGTGCAAACGTAGACGTTTTCGGCCGAAAACGCGTTTTCCGGCGAAAACGCACACCACGGCTCTTTCTGAGAAAAAGCAAGCACGGAGGACGAGAACCGCTTTTGCCCTGCGTAGCGTTCCGGGCAGCGGGTAGAACCAGGCAGAGAATTCCCGGCTAGCAGCTTCCCTGTGGCGGGGAAGTGCAAACGTACACGTTTTCGGCCGAAAACGCGTTTTCCGGCGAAAACGCACACCACGGCTCTTTCTGAGAAAAAGCAAGCACGGAGGACGAGAACCGCTTTTGCCCTGCGTAGCGTTCCGGGCAGCGGGTAGAACCAGGCAGAGAATTCCCGGCTAGCAGCTTCCCTGTGGCGGGGAAGTGCAAACGTACACGTTTTCGGCCGAAAACGCGTTTTCCGGCGAAAACGCACACCACGGCTCTTTCTGAGAAAAAGCAAGCACGGAGGACGAGAACCGCTTTTGCCCTGCGTAGCGTTCCGGGCAGCGGGTAGAACCAGGCAGAGAATTCCCGGCTAGCAGCTTCCCTGTGGCGGGGAAGTGCAAACGTACACGTTTTCGGCCGAAAACGCGTTTTCCGGCGAAAACGCACACCACGGCTCTTTCTGAGAAAAAGCAAGCACGGAGGACGAGAACCGCTTTTGCCCTGCGTAGCGTTCCGGGCAGCGGGTAGAACCAGGCAGAGAATTCCCGGCTAGCAGCTTCCCTGTGGCGGGGAAGTGCAAACGTACACGTTTTCGGCCGAAAACGCGTTTTCCGGCGAAAACGCACACCACGGCTCTTTCTGAGAAAAAGCAAGCACGGAGGACGAGAACCGCTTTTGCCCTGCGTAGCGTTCCGGGCAGCGGGTAGAACCAGGCAGAGAATTCCCGTCTAGCAGCTTCCCTGTGGCGGGGAAGTGCAAACGTACACGTTTTCGGCCGAAAACGCGTTTTCCGGCGAAAACGCACACCACGGCTCTTTCTGAGAAAAAGCAAGCACGGAGGACGAGAACCGCTTTTGCCCTGCGTAGCGTTCCGGGCAGCGTGTAGAACCAGGCAGAGAATTCCCGTCTAGCAGCTTCCCTGTGGCGGGGAAGTGCAAACGTACACGTTTTCGGCCGAAAACGCGTTTTCCGGCGAAAACGCACACCACGGCTCTTTCTGAGAAAAAGCAAGCACGGAGGACGAGAACCGCTTTTGCCCTGCGTAGCGTTCCGGGCAGCGGCTAGAACCAGGCAGAGAATTCCCGGCTAGCAGCTTCCCTGTGGCGGGGAAGTGCAAACGTACACGTTTTCGGCCGAAAACGCATTTTCCGGCGAAATCGCACACCACGGCTCTTTCTGAGAAAAAGCAAGCACGGAGGACGAGAACCGCTTTTGCCCTGCGTAGCGTTCCGGGCAGCGGGTAGAACCAGGCAGAGAATTCCCGGCTAGCAGCTTCCCTGTGGCGGGGAAGTGCAAACGTACACGTTTTCGGCCGAAAACGCGTTTTCCGGCGAAAACGCACACCACGGCTCTTTCTGAGAAAAAGCAAGCACGGAGGACGAGAACCGCTTTTGCCCTGCGTAGCGTTCCGGTCAGCGGGTAGAACCAGGAAGAGAATTCCCGGCTAGCAGCTTCCCTGTGGCGGGGAAGTGCAAACGTACACGTTTTCGGCCGAAAACCCGTTTTCCGGCGAAAACGCACACCACGGCTCTTTCTGAGAAAAAGCAAGCACGGAGGACGAGAACCGCTTTTGCCCTGCGTAGCGTTCCGGGCAGCGGGTAGAACCAGGCAGAGAATTCCCGGCTAGCAGCTTCCCTGTGGCGGGGAAGTGCAAACGTACACGTTTTCGGCCGAAAACGCGTTTTCCGGCGAAAACGCACACCACGGCTCTTTCTGAGAAAAAGCAAGCACGGAGGACGAGAACCGCTTTTGCCCTGCGTAGCGTTCCGGGCAGCGGGTAGAACCAGGCAGAGAATTCCCGGCTAGCAGCTTCCCTGTGGCGGGGAAGTGCAAACGTACACGTTTTCGGCCGAAAACGCGTTTTCCGGCGAAAACGCACACCACGGCTCTTTCTGAGAAAAAGCAAGCACGGAGGACGAGAACCGCTTTTGCCCTGCGTAGCGCTCCGGACAGCGGGTAGAACCAGGCAGAGAATTCCCGGCTAGCAGCTTCCCTGTGGCGGGGAAGTGCAAACGTACACGTTTTCGGCCGAAAACGCGTTTTCCGGCGAAAACGCACACCACGGCTCTTTCTGAGAAAAAGCAAGCACGGAGGACGAGAACCGCTTTTGCCCTGCGTAGCGTTCCGGGCAGCGGGTAGAACCAGGCAGAGAATTCCCGGCTAGCAGCTTCCCTGTGGCGGGGAAGTGCAAACGTACACGTTTTCGGCCGAAAACGCGTTTTCCGGCGAAATCGCACACCACGGCTCTTTCTGAGAAAAAGCAAGCACGGAGGACGAGAACCGCTTTTGCCCTGCGTAGCGTTCCGGGCAGCGGGTAGAACCAGGCAGAGAATTCCCGGCTAGCAGCTTCCCTGTGGCGGGGAAGTGCAAACGTACACGTTTTCGGCCGAAAACGCGTTTTCCGGCGAAATCGCACACCACGGCTCTTTCTGAGAAAAAGCAAGCACGGAGGACGAGAACCGCTTTTGCCCTGCGTAGCGTTCCGGGCAGCGGGTAGAACCAGGCAGAGAATTCCCGGCTAGCAGCTTCCCTGTGGCGGGGAAGTGCAAACGTACACGTTTTCGGCCGAAAACGCGTTTTCCGGCGAAAACGCACACCACGGCTCTTTCTGAGAAAAAGCAAGCACGGAGGACGAGAACCGCTTTTGCCCTGCGTAGCGTTCCGGGCAGCGGGTAGAACCAGGCAGAGAATTCCCGGCTAGCAGCTTCCCTGTGGCGGGGAAGTGCAAACGTACACGTTTTCGGCCGAAAACGCGTTTTCCGGCGAAAACGCACACCACGGCTCTTTCTGAGAAAAAGCAAGCACGGAGGACGAGAACCGCTTTTGCCCTGCGTAGCGTTCCGGGCAGCGGGTAGAACCAGGCAGAGAATTCCCGGCTAGCAGCTTCCCTGTGGCGGGGAAGTGCAAACGTACACGTTTTCGGCCGAAAACGCGTTTTCCGGCGAAAACGCACACCACGGCTCTTTCTGAGAAAAAGCAAGCACGGAGGACGAGAACCGCTTTTGCCCTGCGTAGCGTTCCGGGCAGCGGGTAGAACCAGGCAGAGAATTCCCGGCTAGCAGTTTCCCTGTGGCGGGGAAGTGCAAACGTACACGTTTTCGGCCGAAAACGCGTTTTCCGGCGAAAACGCACACCACGGCTCTTTCTGAGAAAAAGCAAGCACGGAGGACGAGAACCGCTTTTGCCCTGCGTAGCGTTCCGGGCAGCGGGTAGAACCAGGCAGAGAATTCCCGGCTAGCAGCTTCCCTGTGGCGGGGAAGTGCAAACGTACACGTTTTCAGCCGAAAACGCGTTTTCCGGCGAAAACGCACACCACGGCTCTTTCTGAGAAAAAGCAAGCACGGAGGACGAGAACCGCTTTTGCCCTGCGTAGCGTTCCGGGCAGCGGGTAGAACCAGGCAGAGAATTCCCGGCTAGCAGCTTCCCTGTGGCGGGGAAGTGCAAACGTACACGTTTTCTGCCGAAAACGCGTTTTCCGGCGAAATCGCACACCACGGCTCTTTCTGAGAAAAAGCAAGCACGGAGGACGAGAACCGCTTTTGCCCTGCGTAGCGTTCCGGGCAGCGGGTAGAACCAGGCAGAGAATTCCCGGCTAGCAGCTTCCCTGTGGCGGGGAAGTGCAAACGTACACGTTTTCGGCCGAAAACGCGTTTTCCGGCGAAATCGCACACCACGGCTCTTTCTGAGAAAAAGCAAGCACGGAGGACGAGAACCGCTTTTGCCCTGCGTAGCGTTCCGGGCAGCGGGTAGAACCAGGCAGAGAATTCCCGGCTAGCAGCTTCCCTGTGGCGGGGAAGTGCAAACGTACACGTTTTCGGCCGAAAACGCGTTTTCCGGCGAAAAGGCACACCACGGCTCTTTCTGAGAAAAAGCAAGCACGGAGGACGAGAACCGCTTTTGCCCTGCGTAGCGTTCCGGGCAGCGGGTAGAACCAGGCAGAGAATTCCCGGCTAGCAGCTTCCCTGTGGCGGGGAAGTGCAAACGTACACGTTTTCGGCCGAAAACGCGTTTTCCGGCGAAAACGCACACCACGGCTCTTTCTGAGAAAAAGCAAGCACGGAGGACGAGAACCGCTTTTGCCCTGCGTAGCGTTCCGGGCAGCGGGTAGAACCAGGCAGAGAATTCCCGGCTAGCAGCTTCCCTGTGGCGGGGAAGTGCAAACGTACACGTTTTCGGCCGAAAACGCGTTTTCCGGCGAAAACGCACACCACGGCTCTTTCTGAGAAAAAGCAAGCACGGAGGACGAGAACCGCCTTTGCCCTGCGTAGCGCTCCGGGCAGCGGGTAGAACCAGGCAGAGAATTCCCGGCTAGCAGCTTCCCTGTGGCGGGGAAGTGCAAACGTACACGTTTTCGGCCGAAAACGCGTTTTCCGGCGAAAACGCACACCACGGCTCTTTCTGAGAAAAAGCAAGCACGGAGGACGAGAACCGCTTTTGCCCTGCGTAGCGTTCCGGGCAGCGTGTAGAACCAGGCAGAGAATTCCCGGCTAGCAGCTTCCCTGTGGCGGGGAAGTGCAAACGTACACGTTTTCGGCCGAAAACGCGTTTTCCGGCGAAAACGCACACCACGGCTCTTTCTGAGAAAAAGCAAGCACGGAGGACGAGAACCGCTTTTGCCCTGCGTAGCGTTCCGGGCAGCGGCTAGAACCAGGCAGAGAATTCCCGGCTAGCAGCTTCCCTGTGGCGGGGAAGTGCAAACGTACACGTTTTCGGCCGAAAACGCGTTTTCCGGCGAAAACGCACACCACGGCTCTTTCTGAGAAAAAGCAAGCACGGAGGACGAGAACCGCTTTTGCCCTGCGTAGCGTTCCGGGCAGCGGGTAGAACCAGGCAGAGAATTCCCGGCTAGCAGCTTCCCTGTGGCGGGGAAGTGCAAACGTACACGTTTTCGGCCGAAAACGCGTTTTCCGGCGAAAACGCACACCACGGCTCTTTCTGAGAAAAAGCAAGCACGGAGGACGAGAACCGCTTTTGCCCTGCGTAGCGTTCCGGGCAGCGGGTAGAACCAGGCAGAGAATTCCCGGCTAGCAGCTTCCCTGTGGCGGGGAAGTGCAAACGTACACGTTTTCAGCCGAAAACGCGTTTTCCGGCGAAAACGCACACCACGGCTCTTTCTGAGAAAAAGCAAGCACGGAGGACGAGAACCGCTTTTGCCCTGCGTAGCGTTCCGGGCAGCGGGTAGAACCAGGCAGAGAATTCCCGGCTAGCAGCTTCCCTGTGGCGGGGAAGTGCAAACGTACACGTTTTCGGCCGAAAACGCGTTTTCCGGCGAAAACGCACACCACGGCTCTTTCTGAGAAAAAGCAAGCACGGAGGACGAGAACCGCTTTTGCCCTGCGTAGCGTTCCGGGCAGCGGGTAGAACCAGGCAGAGAATTCCCGGCTAGCAGCTTCCCTGTGGCGGGGAAGTGCAAACGTACACGTTTTCGGCCGAAAACGCGTTTTCCGGCGAAAACGCACACCACGGCTCTTTCTGAGAACAAGCAAGCACGGAGGACGAGAACCGCTTTTGCCCTGCGTAGCGTTCCGGGCAGCGGGTAGAACCAGGCAGAGAATTCCCGGCTAGCAGCTTCCCTGTGGCGGGGAAGTGCAAACGTACACGTTTTCGGCCGAAAACGCGTTTTCCGGCGAAAACGCACACCACGGCTCTTTCTGAGAAAAAGCAAGCACGGAGGACGAGAACCGCTTTTGCCCTGCGTAGCGTTCCGGGCAGCGGGTAGAACCAGGCAGAGAATTCCCGGCTAGCAGCTTCCCTGTGGCGGGGAAGTGCAAACGTACACGTTTTCGGCCGAAAACGCGTTTTCCGGCGAAAACGCACACCACGGCTCTTTCTGAGAAAAAGCAAGCACGGAGGACGAGAACCGCTTTTGCCCTGCGTAGCGTTCCGGGCAGCGGGTAGAACCAGGCAGAGAATTCCCGGCTAGCAGCTTCCCTGTGGCGGGGAAGTGCAAACGTACACGTTTTCAGCCGAAAACGCGTTTTCCGGCGAAAACGCACACCACGGCTCTTTCTGAGAAAAAGCAAGCACGGAGGACGAGAACCGCTTTTGCCCTGCGTAGCGTTCCGGGCAGCGGGTAGAACCAGGCAGAGAATTCCCGGCTAGTAGCTTCGCTGTGGCGGGGAAGTGCAAACGTACACGTTTTCGGCCGAAAACGCGTTTTCCGGCGAAATCGCACACCACGGCTCTTTCTGAGAAAAAGCAAGCACGGAGGACGAGAACCGCTTTTGCCCGGCGTAGCGTTCCGGGCAGCGGGTAGAACCAGGCAGAGAATTCCCGGCTAGCAGCTTCCCTGTGGCGGGGAAGTGCAAACGTACACGTTTTCGGCCGAAAACGCGTTTTCCGGCGAAAACGCACACCACGGCTCTTTCTGAGAAAAAGCAAGCACGGAGGACGAGAACCGCTTTTGCCCTGCGTAGCGTTCCGGGCAGCGGCTCGAACCAGGCAGAGAATTCCCGGCTAGCAGCTTCCCTGTGGCGGGGAAGTGCAAACGTACACGTTTTCGGCCGAAAACGCGTTTTCCGGCGAAATCGCACACCACGGCTCTTTCTGAGAAAAAGCAAGCACGGAGGACGAGAACCGCTTTTGCCCTGCGTAGCGTTCCGGGCAGCGGGTAGAACCAGGCAGAGAATTCCCGGCTAGCAGCTTCCCTGTGGCGGGGAAGTGCAAACGTACACGTTTTCGGCCGAAAACGCGTTTTCCGGCGAAAACGCACACCACGGCTCTTTCTGAGAAAAAGCAAGCACGGAGGACGAGAACCGCTTTTGCCCTGCGTAGCGTTCCGGGCAGCGGGTAGAACCAGGCAGAGAATTCCCGGCTAGCAGCTTCCCTGTGGCGGGGAAGTGCAAACGTACACGTTTTCGGCCGAAAACGCGTTTTCCGGCGAAAACGCACACCACGGCTCTTTCTGAGAAAAAGCAAGCACGGAGGACGAGAACCGCTTTTGCCCTGCGTAGCGTTCCGGGCAGCGGGTAGAACCAGGCAGAGAATTCCCGGCTAGCAGCTTCCCTGTGGCGGGGAAGTGCAAACGTACACGTTTTCGGCCGAAAACGCGTTTTCCGGCGAAAACGCACACCACGGCTCTTTCTGAGAAAAAGCAAGCACGGAGGACGAGAACCGCTTTTGCCCTGCGTAGCGTTCCGGGCAGCGGGTAGAACCAGGCAGAGAATTCCCGGCTAGCAGCTTCCCTGTGGCGGGGAAGTGCAAACGTACACGTTTTCGGCCGAAAACGCGTTTTCCGGCGAAATCGCACACCACGGCTCTTTCTGAGAAAAAGCAAGCACGGAGGACGAGATCCGCTTTTGCCCTGCGTAGCGTTCCGGGCAGCGGCTAGAACCAGGCAGAGAATTCCCGGCTAGCAGCTTCCCTGTGGCGGGGAAGTGCAAACGTACACGTTTTCGGCCGAAAACGCGTTTTCCGGCGAAAACGCACACCACGGCTCTTTCTGAGAAAAAGCAAGCACGGAGGACGAGAACCGCTTTTGCCCTGCGTAGCGTTCCGGGCAGCGGGTAGAACCAGGCAGAGAATTCCCGGCTAGCAGCTTCCCTGTGGCGGGGAAGTGCAAACGTACACGTTTTCGGCCGAAAACGCGTTTTCCGGCGAAAACGCACACCACGGCTCTTTCTGAGAAAAAGCAAGCACGGAGGACGAGAACCGCTTTTGCCCTGCGTAGCGTTCCGGGCAGCGGGTAGAACCAGGCAGAGAATTCCCGGCTAGCAGCTTCCCTGTGGCGGGGAAGTGCAAACGTACACGTTTTCGGCCGAAAACGCGTTTTCCGGCGAAAACGCACACCACGGCTCTTTCTGAGAAAAAGCAAGCACGGAGGACGAGAACCGCTTTTGCCCTGCGTAGCGTTCCGGGCAGCGGGTAGAACCAGGCAGAGAATTCCCGGCTAGCAGCTTCCCTGTGGCGGGGAAGTGCAAACGTACACGTTTTCGGCCGAAAACGCGTTTTGCGGCGAAAACGCACACCACGGCTCTTTCTGAGAAAAAGCAAGCACGGAGGACGAGAACCGCTTTTGCCCTGCGTAGCGTTCCGGGCAGCGGGAAGAACCAGGCAGAGAATTCCCGGCTAGCAGTTTCCCTGTGGCGGGGAAGTGCAAACGTACACGTTTTCGGCCGAAAACGCGTTTTCCGGCGAAAACGCACACCACGGCTCTTTCTGAGAAAAAGCAAGCACGGAGGACGAGAACCGCTTTTGCCCTGCGTAGCGTTCCGGGCAGCGGGTAGAACCAGGCAGAGAATTCCCGGCTAGCAGCTTCCCTGTGGCGGGGAAGTGCAAACGTACACGTTTTCAGCCGAAAACGCGTTTTCCGGCGAAAACGCACACCACGGCTCTTTCTGAGAAAAAGCAAGCACGGAGGACGAGAACCGCTTTTGCCCTGCGTAGCGTTCCGGGCAGCGGGTAGAACCAGGCAGAGAATTCCCGGCTAGCAGCTTCCCTGTGGCGGGGAAGTGCAAACGTACACGTTTTCGGCCGAAAACGCGTTTTCCGGCGAAAACGCACACCACGGCTCTTTCTGAGAAAAAGCAAGCACGGAGGACGAGAACCGCTTTTGCCCTGCGTAGCGTTCCGGGCAGCGGGTAGAACCAGGCAGAGAATTCCCGGCTAGCAGCTTCCCTGTGGCGGGGAAGTGCAAACGTACACGTTTTCGGCCGAAAACGCGTTTTCCGGCGAAAACGCACACCACGGCTCTTTCTGAGAAAAAGCAAGCACGGAGGACGAGAACCGCTTTTGCCCTGCGTAGCGTTCCGGGCAGCGGGTAGAACCAGGCAGAGAATTCCCGGCTAGCAGCTTCCCTGTGGCGGGGAAGTGCAAACGTACACGTTTTCGGCCGAAAACGCGTTTTCCGGCGAAAACGCACACCACGGCTCTTTCTGAGAAAAAGCAAGCACGGAGGACGAGAACCGCTTTTGCCCTGCGTAGCGTTCCGGGCAGCGGGTAGAACCAGGCAGAGAATTCCCGGCTAGCAGATTCCCTGTGGCGGGGAAGCGCAAACGTACACGTTTTCGGCCGAAAACGCGTTTTCCGGCGAAAACGCACACCACGGCTCTTTCTGAGAAAAAGCAAGCACGGAGGACGAGAACCGCTTTTGCCCTGCGTAGCGTTCCGGGCAGCGGGTAGAACCAGGCAGAGAATTCCCGGCTAGCAGCTTCCCTGTGGCGGGGAAGTGCAAACGTACACGTTTTCGGCCGAAAACGCGTTTTCCGGCGAAAACGCACACCACGGCTCTTTCTGAGAAAAAGCAAGCACGGAGGACGAGAACCGCTTTTGCCCTGCGTAGCGTTCCGGGCAGCGGGTAGAACCAGGCAGAGAATTCCCGGCTAGCAGCTTCCCTGTGGCGGGGAAGCGCAAACGTACACGTTTTCGGCCGAAAACGCGTTTTCCGGCGAAAACGCACACCACGGCTCTTTCTGAGAAAAAGCAAGCACGGAGGACGAGAACCGCTTTTGCCCTGCGTGGCGTTCCGGGCAGCGGGTAGAACCAGGCAGAGAATTCCCGGCTAGCAGCTTCCCTGTGGCGGGGAAGTGCAAACGTACACGTTTTCGGCCGAAAACGCGTTTTCCGGCGAAAACGCACACCACGGCTCTTTCTGAGAAAAAGCAAGCACGGAGGACGAGAACCGCTTTTGCCCTGCGTAGCGTTCCGGGCAGCGGGTAGAACCAGGCAGAGAATTCCCGGCTAGCAGCTTCCCTGTGGCGGGGAAGTGCAAACGTACACGTTTTCGGCCGAAAACGCGTTTTCCGGCGAAAACGCACACCACGGCTCTTTCTGAGAAAAAGCAAGCACGGAGGACGAGAACCGCTTTTGCCCTGCGTAGCGTTCCGGGCAGCGGGAAGAACCAGGCAGAGAATTCCCGGCTAGCAGCTTCCCTGTGGCGGGGAAGTGCAAACGTACACGTTTTCGGCCGAAAACGCGTTTTCCGGCGAAAACGCACACCACGGCTCTTTCTGAGAAAAAGCAAGCACGGAGGACGAGAACCGCTTTTGCCCTGCGTAGCGTTCCGGGCAGCGGGTAGAACCAGGCAGAGAATTCCCGGCTAGCAGCTTCCCTGTGGCGGGGAAGTGCAAACGTACACGTTTTCGGCCGAAAACGCGTTTTCCGGCGAAAACGCACACCACGGCTCTTTCTGAGAAAAAGCAAGCACGGAGGACGAGAACCGCTTTTGCCCTGCGTAGCGTTCCGGGCAGCGGGTAGAACCAGGCAGAGAATTCCCGGCTAGTAGCTTCGCTGTGGCGGGGAAGTGCAAACGTACACGTTTTCGGCCGAAAACGCGTTTTCCGGCGAAATCGCACACCACGGCTCTTTCTGAGAAAAAGCAAGCACGGAGGACGAGAACCGCTTTTGCCCGGCGTAGCGTTCCGGGCAGCGGGTAGAACCAGGCAGAGAATTCCCGGCTAGCAGCTTCCCTGTGGCGGGGAAGTGCAAACGTACACGTTTTCGGCCGAAAACGCGTTTTCCGGCGAAAACGCACACCACGGCTCTTTCTGAGAAAAAGCAAGCACGGAGGACGAGAACCGCTTTTGCCCTGCGTAGCGTTCCGGGCAGCGGCTCGAACCAGGCAGAGAATTCCCGGCTAGCAGCTTCCCTGTGGCGGGGAAGTGCAAACGTACACGTTTTCGGCCGAAAACGCGTTTTCCGGCGAAATCGCACACCACGGCTCTTTCTGAGAAAAAGCAAGCACGGAGGACGAGAACCGCTTTTGCCCTGCGTAGCGTTCCGGGCAGCGGGTAGAACCAGGCAGAGAATTCCCGGCTAGCAGCTTCCCTGTGGCGGGGAAGTGCAAACGTACACGTTTTCGGCCGAAAACGCGTTTTCCGGCGAAAACGCACACCACGGCTCTTTCTGAGAAAAAGCAAGCACGGAGGACGAGAACCGCTTTTGCCCTGCGTAGCGTTCCGGGCAGCGGGTAGAACCAGGCAGAGAATTCCCGGCTAGCAGCTTCCCTGTGGCGGGGAAGTGCAAACGTACACGTTTTCGGCCGAAAACGCGTTTTCCGGCGAAAACGCACACCACGGCTCTTTCTGAGAAAAAGCAAGCACGGAGGACGAGAACCGCTTTTGCCCTGCGTAGCGTTCCGGGCAGCGGGTAGAACCAGGCAGAGAATTCCCGGCTAGCAGCTTCCCTGTGGCGGGGAAGTGCAAACGTACACGTTTTCGGCCGAAAACGCGTTTTCCGGCGAAAACGCACACCACGGCTCTTTCTGAGAAAAAGCAAGCACGGAGGACGAGAACCGCTTTTGCCCTGCGTAGCGTTCCGGGCAGCGGGTAGAACCAGGCAGAGAATTCCCGGCTAGCAGCTTCCCTGTGGCGGGGAAGTGCAAACGTACACGTTTTCGGCCGAAAACGCGTTTTCCGGCGAAATCGCACACCACGGCTCTTTCTGAGAAAAAGCAAGCACGGAGGACGAGATCCGCTTTTGCCCTGCGTAGCGTTCCGGGCAGCGGCTAGAACCAGGCAGAGAATTCCCGGCTAGCAGCTTCCCTGTGGCGGGGAAGTGCAAACGTACACGTTTTCGGCCGAAAACGCGTTTTCCGGCGAAAACGCACACCACGGCTCTTTCTGAGAAAAAGCAAGCACGGAGGACGAGAACCGCTTTTGCCCTGCGTAGCGTTCCGGGCAGCGGGTAGAACCAGGCAGAGAATTCCCGGCTAGCAGCTTCCCTGTGGCGGGGAAGTGCAAACGTACACGTTTTCGGCCGAAAACGCGTTTTCCGGCGAAAACGCACACCACGGCTCTTTCTGAGAAAAAGCAAGCACGGAGGACGAGAACCGCTTTTGCCCTGCGTAGCGTTCCGGGCAGCGGGTAGAACCAGGCAGAGAATTCCCGGCTAGCAGCTTCCCTGTGGCGGGGAAGTGCAAACGTACACGTTTTCGGCCGAAAACGCGTTTTCCGGCGAAAACGCACACCACGGCTCTTTCTGAGAAAAAGCAAGCACGGAGGACGAGAACCGCTTTTGCCCTGCGTAGCGTTCCGGGCAGCGGGTAGAACCAGGCAGAGAATTCCCGGCTAGCAGCTTCCCTGTGGCGGGGAAGTGCAAACGTACACGTTTTCGGCCGAAAACGCGTTTTCCGGCGAAAACGCACACCACGGCTCTTTCTGAGAAAAAGCAAGCACGGAGGACGAGAACCGCTTTTGCCCTGCGTAGCGTTCCGGGCAGCGGGTAGAACCAGGCAGAGAATTCCCGGCTAGCAGCTTCCCTGTGGCGGGGAAGTGCAAACGTACACGTTTTCGGCCGAAAACGCGTTTTCCGGCGAAAACGCACACCACGGCTCTTTCTGAGAAAAAGCAAGCACGGAGGACGAGAACCGCTTTTGCCCTGCGTAGCGTTCCGGGCAGCGGGTAGAACCAGGCAGAGAATTCCCGGCTAGCAGCTTCCCTGTGGCGGGGAAGTGCAAACGTACACGTTTTCGGCCGAAAACGCGTTTTCCGGCGAAAACGCACACCACGGCTCTTTCTGAGAAAAAGCAAGCACGGAGGACGAGAACCGCTTTTGCCCTGCGTAGCGTTCCGGGCAGCGGGTAGAACCAGGCAGAGAATTCCCGGCTAGCAGCTTCCCTGTGGCGGGGAAGTGCAAACGTACACGTTTTCGGCCGAAAACGCGTTTTCCGGCGAAAACGCACACCACGGCTCTTTCTGAGAAAAAGCAAGCACGGAGGACGAGAACCGCTTTTGCCCTGCGTAGCGTTCCGGGCAGCGGGTAGAACCAGGCAGAGAATTCCCGGCTAGCAGCTTCCCTGTGGCGGGGAAGTGCAAACGTACACGTTTTCGGCCGAAAACGCGTTTTCCGGCGAAAACGCACACCACGGCTCTTTCTGAGAAAAAGCAAGCACGGAGGACGAGAACCGCTTTTGCCCTGCGTAGCGTTCCGGGCAGCGGGTAGAACCAGGCAGAGAATTCCCGGCTAGCAGCTTCCCTGTGGCGGGGAAGTGCAAACGTACACGTTTTCGGCCGAAAACGCGTTTTCCGGCGAAAACGCACACCACGGCTCTTTCTGAGAAAAAGCAAGCACGGAGGACGAGAACCGCTTTTGCCCTGCGTAGCGTTCCGGGCAGCGGGTAGAACCAGGCAGAGAATTCCCGGCTAGCAGCTTCCCTGTGGCGGGGAAGTGCAAACGTACACGTTTTCGGCCGAAAACGCGTTTTCCGGCGAAAACGCACACCACGGCTCTTTCTGAGAAAAAGCAAGCACGGAGGACGAGAACCGCTTTTGCCCTGCGTAGCGATCCGGGCAGCGGGTAGAACCAGGCAGAGAATTCCCGGCTAGCAGCTTCCCTGTGGCGGGGAAGTGCAAACGTACACGTTTTCGGCCGAAAACGCGTTTTCCGGCGAAAACGCACACCACGGCTCTTTCTGAGAAAAAGCAAGCACGGAGGACGAGAACCGCTTTTGCCCTGCGTAGCGTTCCGGGCAGCGGGTAGAACCAGGCAGAGAATTCCCGGCTAGCAGCTTCCCTGTGGCGGGGAAGTGCAAACGTACACGTTTTCGGCCGAAAACGCGTTTTCCGGCGAAAACGCACACCACGGCTCTTTCTGAGAAAAAGCAAGCACGGAGGACGAGAACCGCTTTTGCCCTGCGTAGCGTTCCGGGCAGCGGGTAGAACCAGGCAGAGAATTCCCGGCTAGCAGCTTCCCTGTGGCGGGGAAGTGCAAACGTACACGTTTTCGGCCGAAAACGCGTTTTCCGGCGAAAACGCACACCACGGCTCTTTCTGAGAAAAAGCAAGCACGGAGGACGAGAACCGCTTTTGCCCTGCGTAGCGTTCCGGGCAGCGGGTAGAACCAGGCAGAGAATTCCCGGCTAGCAGCTTCCCTGTGGCGGGGAAGTGCAAACGTACACGTTTTCGGCCGAAAACGCGTTTTCCGGCGAAAACGCACACCACGGCTCTTTCTGAGAAAAAGCAAGCACGGAGGACGAGAACCGCTTTTGCCCTGCGTAGCGTTCCGGGCAGCGGGTAGAACCAGGCAGAGAATTCCCGGCTAGCAGCTTCCCTGTGGCGGGGAAGTGCAAACGTACACGTTTTCGGCCGAAAACGCGTTTTCCGGCGAAAACGCACACCACGGCTCTTTCTGAGAAAAAGCAAGCACGGAGGACGAGAACCGCTTTTGCCCTGCGTAGCGTTCCGGGCAGCGGGTAGAACCAGGCAGAGAATTCCCGGCTAGCAGCTTCCCTGTGGCGGGGAAGTGCAAACGTACACGTTTTCGGCCGAAAACGCGTTTTCCGGCGAAAACGCACACCACGGCTCTTTCTGAGAAAAAGCAAGCACGGAGGACGAGAACCGCTTTTGCCCTGCGTAGCGTTCCGGGCAGCGGGTAGAACCAGGCAGAGAATTCCCGGCTAGCAGCTTCCCTGTGGCGGGGAAGTGCAAACGTACACGTTTTCGGCCGAAAACGCGTTTTCCGGCGAAAACGCACACCACGGCTCTTTCTGAGAAAAAGCAAGCACGGAGGACGAGAACCGCTTTTGCCCTGCGTAGCGTTCCGGGCAGCGGGTAGAACCAGGCAGAGAATTCCAACGTACACGTTTTCGGCCGAAAACGCGTTTTCCGGCGAAAACGCACACCACGGCTCTTTCTGAGAAAAAGCAAGCACGGAGGACGAGAACCGCTTTTGCCCTGCGTAGCGTTCCGGGCAGCGGGTAGAACCAGGCAGAGAATTCCCGGCTAGCAGCTTCCCTGTGGCGGGGAAGTGCAAACGTACACGTTTTCGGCCGAAAACGCGTTTTCCGGCGAAAACGCACACCACGGCTCTTTCTGAGAAAAAGCAAGCACGGAGGACGAGAACCGCTTTTGCCCTGCGTAGCGTTCCGGGCAGCGGGTAGAACCAGGCAGAGAATTCCCGGCTAGCAGCTTCCCTGTGGCGGGGAAGTGCAAACGTACACGTTTTCGGCCGAAAACGCGTTTTCCGGCGAAAACGCACACCACGGCTCTTTCTGAGAAAAAGCAAGCACGGAGGACGAGAACCGCTTTTGCCCTGCGTAGCGTTCCGGGCAGCGGGTAGAACCAGGCAGAGAATTCCCGGCTAGCAGCTTCCCTGTGGCGGGGAAGTGCAAACGTACACGTTTTCGGCCGAAAACGCGTTTTCCGGCGAAAACGCACACCACGGCTCTTTCTGAGAAAAAGCAAGCACGGAGGACGAGAACCGCTTTTGCCCTGCGTAGCGTTCCGGGCAGCGGGTAGAACCAGGCAGAGAATTCCCGGCTAGCAGCTTCCCTGTGGCGGGGAAGTGCAAACGTACACGTTTTCGGCCGAAAACGCGTTTTCCGGCGAAAACGCACACCACGGCTCTTTCTGAGAAAAAGCAAGCACGGAGGACGAGAACCGCTTTTGCCCTGCGTAGCGTTCCGGGCAGCGGGTAGAACCAGGCAGAGAATTCCCGGCTAGCAGCTTCCCTGTGGCGGGGAAGTGCAAACGTACACGTTTTCGGCCGAAAACGCGTTTTCCGGCGAAAACGCACACCACGGCTCTTTCTGAGAAAAAGCAAGCACGGAGGACGAGAACCGCTTTTGCCCTGCGTAGCGTTCCGGGCAGCGGGTAGAACCAGGCAGAGAATTCCCGGCTAGCAGCTTCCCTGTGGCGGGGAAGTGCAAACGTACACGTTTTCGGCCGAAAACGCGTTTTCCGGCGAAAACGCACACCACGGCTCTTTCTGAGAAAAAGCAAGCACGGAGGACGAGAACCGCTTTTGCCCTGCGTAGCGTTCCGGGCAGCGGGTAGAACCAGGCAGAGAATTCCCGGCTAGCAGCTTCCCTGTGGCGGGGAAGTGCAAACGTACACGTTTTCGGCCGAAAACGCGTTTTCCGGCGAAAACGCACACCACGGCTCTTTCTGAGAAAAAGCAAGCACGGAGGACGAGAACCGCTTTTGCCCTGCGTAGCGTTCCGGGCAGCGGGTAGAACCAGGCAGAGAATTCCCGGCTAGCAGCTTCCCTGTGGCGGGGAAGTGCAAACGTACACGTTTTCGGCCGAAAACGCGTTTTCCGGCGAAAACGCACACCACGGCTCTTTCTGAGAAAAAGCAAGCACGGAGGACGAGAACCGCTTTTGCCCTGCGTAGCGTTCCGGGCAGCGGGTAGAACCAGGCAGAGAATTCCCGGCTAGCAGCTTCCCTGTGGCGGGGAAGTGCAAACGTACACGTTTTCGGCCGAAAACGCGTTTTCCGGCGAAAACGCACACCACGGCTCTTTCTGAGAAAAAGCAAGCACGGAGGACGAGAACCGCTTTTGCCCTGCGTAGCGTTCCGGGCAGCGGGTAGAACCAGGCAGAGAATTCCCGGCTAGCAGCTTCCCTGTGGCGGGGAAGTGCAAACGTACACGTTTTCGGCCGAAAACGCGTTTTCCGGCGAAAACGCACACCACGGCTCTTTCTGAGAAAAAGCAAGCACGGAGGACGAGAACCGCTTTTGCCCTGCGTAGCGTTCCGGGCAGCGGGTAGAACCAGGCAGAGAATTCCCGGCTAGCAGCTTCCCTGTGGCGGGGAAGTGCAAACGTACACGTTTTCGGCCGAAAACGCGTTTTCCGGCGAAAACGCACACCACGGCTCTTTCTGAGAAAAAGCAAGCACGGAGGACGAGAACCGCTTTTGCCCTGCGTAGCGTTCCGGGCAGCGGGTAGAACCAGGCAGAGAATTCCCGGCTAGCAGCTTCCCTGTGGCGGGGAAGTGCAAACGTACACGTTTTCGGCCGAAAACGCGTTTTCCGGCGAAAACGCACACCACGGCTCTTTCTGAGAAAAAGCAAGCACGGAGGACGAGAACCGCTTTTGCCCTGCGTAGCGTTCCGGGCAGCGGGTAGAACCAGGCAGAGAATTCCCGGCTAGCAGCTTCCCTGTGGCGGGGAAGTGCAAACGTACACGTTTTCGGCCGAAAACGCGTTTTCCGGCGAAAACGCACACCACGGCTCTTTCTGAGAAAAAGCAAGCACGGAGGACGAGAACCGCTTTTGCCCTGCGTAGCGTTCCGGGCAGCGGGTAGAACCAGGCAGAGAATTCCCGGCTAGCAGCTTCCCTGTGGCGGGGAAGTGCAAACGTACACGTTTTCGGCCGAAAACGCGTTTTCCGGCGAAAACGCACACCACGGCTCTTTCTGAGAAAAAGCAAGCACGGAGGACGAGAACCGCTTTTGCCCTGCGTAGCGTTCCGGGCAGCGGGTAGAACCAGGCAGAGAATTCCCGGCTAGCAGCTTCCCTGTGGCGGGGAAGTGCAAACGTACACGTTTTCGGCCGAAAACGCGTTTTCCGGCGAAAACGCACACCACGGCTCTTTCTGAGAAAAAGCAAGCACGGAGGACGAGAACCGCTTTTGCCCTGCGTAGCGTTCCGGGCAGCGGGTAGAACCAGGCAGAGAATTCCCGGCTAGCAGCTTCCCTGTGGCGGGGAAGTGCAAACGTACACGTTTTCGGCCGAAAACGCGTTTTCCGGCGAAAACGCACACCACGGCTCTTTCTGAGAAAAAGCAAGCACGGAGGACGAGAACCGCTTTTGCCCTGCGTAGCGTTCCGGGCAGCGGGTAGAACCAGGCAGAGAATTCCCGGCTAGCAGCTTCCCTGTGGCGGGGAAGTGCAAACGTACACGTTTTCGGCCGAAAACGCGTTTTCCGGCGAAAACGCACACCACGGCTCTTTCTGAGAAAAAGCAAGCACGGAGGACGAGAACCGCTTTTGCCCTGCGTAGCGTTCCGGGCAGCGGGTAGAACCAGGCAGAGAATTCCCGGCTAGCAGCTTCCCTGTGGCGGGGAAGTGCAAACGTACACGTTTTCGGCCGAAAACGCGTTTTCCGGCGAAAACGCACACCACGGCTCTTTCTGAGAAAAAGCAAGCACGGAGGACGAGAACCGCTTTTGCCCTGCGTAGCGTTCCGGGCAGCGGGTAGAACCAGGCAGAGAATTCCCGGCTAGCAGCTTCCCTGTGGCGGGGAAGTGCAAACGTACACGTTTTCGGCCGAAAACGCGTTTTCCGGCGAAAACGCACACCACGGCTCTTTCTGAGAAAAAGCAAGCACGGAGGACGAGAACCGCTTTTGCCCTGCGTAGCGTTCCGGGCAGCGGGTAGAACCAGGCAGAGAATTCCCGGCTAGCAGCTTCCCTGTGGCGGGGAAGTGCAAACGTACACGTTTTCGGCCGAAAACGCGTTTTCCGGCGAAAACGCACACCACGGCTCTTTCTGAGAAAAAGCAAGCACGGAGGACGAGAACCGCTTTTGCCCTGCGTAGCGTTCCGGGCAGCGGGTAGAACCAGGCAGAGAATTCCCGGCTAGCAGCTTCCCTGTGGCGGGGAAGTGCAAACGTACACGTTTTCGGCCGAAAACGCGTTTTCCGGCGAAAACGCACACCACGGCTCTTTCTGAGAAAAAGCAAGCACGGAGGACGAGAACCGCTTTTGCCCTGCGTAGCGTTCCGGGCAGCGGGTAGAACCAGGCAGAGAATTCCCGGCTAGCAGCTTCCCTGTGGCGGGGAAGTGCAAACGTACACGTTTTCGGCCGAAAACGCGTTTTCCGGCGAAAACGCACACCACGGCTCTTTCTGAGAAAAAGCAAGCACGGAGGACGAGAACCGCTTTTGCCCTGCGTAGCGTTCCGGGCAGCGGGTAGAACCAGGCAGAGAATTCCCGGCTAGCAGCTTCCCTGTGGCGGGGAAGTGCAAACGTACACGTTTTCGGCCGAAAACGCGTTTTCCGGCGAAAACGCACACCACGGCTCTTTCTGAGAAAAAGCAAGCACGGAGGACGAGAACCGCTTTTGCCCTGCGTAGCGTTCCGGGCAGCGGGTAGAACCAGGCAGAGAATTCCCGGCTAGCAGCTTCCCTGTGGCGGGGAAGTGCAAACGTACACGTTTTCGGCCGAAAACGCGTTTTCCGGCGAAAACGCACACCACGGCTCTTTCTGAGAAAAAGCAAGCACGGAGGACGAGAACCGCTTTTGCCCTGCGTAGCGTTCCGGGCAGCGGGTAGAACCAGGCAGAGAATTCCCGGCTAGCAGCTTCCCTGTGGCGGGGAAGTGCAAACGTACACGTTTTCGGCCGAAAACGCGTTTTCCGGCGAAAACGCACACCACGGCTCTTTCTGAGAAAAAGCAAGCACGGAGGACGAGAACCGCTTTTGCCCTGCGTAGCGTTCCGGGCAGCGGGTAGAACCAGGCAGAGAATTCCCGGCTAGCAGCTTCCCTGTGGCGGGGAAGTGCAAACGTACACGTTTTCGGCCGAAAACGCGTTTTCCGGCGAAAACGCACACCACGGCTCTTTCTGAGAAAAAGCAAGCACGGAGGACGAGAACCGCTTTTGCCCTGCGTAGCGTTCCGGGCAGCGGGTAGAACCAGGCAGAGAATTCCCGGCTAGCAGCTTCCCTGTGGCGGGGAAGTGCAAACGTACACGTTTTCGGCCGAAAACGCGTTTTCCGGCGAAAACGCACACCACGGCTCTTTCTGAGAAAAAGCAAGCACGGAGGACGAGAACCGCTTTTGCCCTGCGTAGCGTTCCGGGCAGCGGGTAGAACCAGGCAGAGAATTCCCGGCTAGCAGCTTCCCTGTGGCGGGGAAGTGCAAACGTACACGTTTTCGGCCGAAAACGCGTTTTCCGGCGAAAACGCACACCACGGCTCTTTCTGAGAAAAAGCAAGCACGGAGGACGAGAACCGCTTTTGCCCTGCGTAGCGTTCCGGGCAGCGGGTAGAACCAGGCAGAGAATTCCCGGCTAGCAGCTTCCCTGTGGCGGGGAAGTGCAAACGTACACGTTTTCGGCCGAAAACGCGTTTTCCGGCGAAAACGCACACCACGGCTCTTTCTGAGAAAAAGCAAGCACGGAGGACGAGAACCGCTTTTGCCCTGCGTAGCGTTCCGGGCAGCGGGTAGAACCAGGCAGAGAATTCCCGGCTAGCAGCTTCCCTGTGGCGGGGAAGTGCAAACGTACACGTTTTCGGCCGAAAACGCGTTTTCCGGCGAAAACGCACACCACGGCTCTTTCTGAGAAAAAGCAAGCACGGAGGACGAGAACCGCTTTTGCCCTGCGTAGCGTTCCGGGCAGCGGGTAGAACCAGGCAGAGAATTCCCGGCTAGCAGCTTCCCTGTGGCGGGGAAGTGCAAACGTACACGTTTTCGGCCGAAAACGCGTTTTCCGGCGAAAACGCACACCACGGCTCTTTCTGAGAAAAAGCAAGCACGGAGGACGAGAACCGCTTTTGCCCTGCGTAGCGTTCCGGGCAGCGGGTAGAACCAGGCAGAGAATTCCCGGCTAGCAGCTTCCCTGTGGCGGGGAAGTGCAAACGTACACGTTTTCGGCCGAAAACGCGTTTTCCGGCGAAAACGCACACCACGGCTCTTTCTGAGAAAAAGCAAGCACGGAGGACGAGAACCGCTTTTGCCCTGCGTAGCGTTCCGGGCAGCGGGTAGAACCAGGCAGAGAATTCCCGGCTAGCAGCTTCCCTGTGGCGGGGAAGTGCAAACGTACACGTTTTCGGCCGAAAACGCGTTTTCCGGCGAAAACACACCACGGCTCTTTCTGAGAAAAAGCAAGCACGGAGGACGAGAACCGCTTTTGCCCTGCGTAGCGTTCCGGGCAGCGGGTAGAACCAGGCAGAGAATTCCCGGCTAGCAGCTTCCCTGTGGCGGGGAAGTGCAAACGTACACGTTTTCGGCCGAAAACGCGTTTTCCGGCGAAAACGCACACCACGGCTCTTTCTGAGAAAAAGCAAGCACGGAGGACGAGAACCGCTTTTGCCCTGCGTAGCGTTCCGGGCAGCGGGTAGAACCAGGCAGAGAATTCCCGGCTAGCAGCTTCCCTGTGGCGGGGAAGTGCAAACGTACACGTTTTCGGCCGAAAACGCGTTTTCCGGCGAAAACGCACACCACGGCTCTTTCTGAGAAAAAGCAAGCACGGAGGACGAGAACCGCTTTTGCCCTGCGTAGCGTTCCGGGCAGCGGGTAGAACCAGGCAGAGAATTCCCGGCTAGCAGCTTCCCTGTGGCGGGGAAGTGCAAACGTACACGTTTTCGGCCGAAAACGCGTTTTCCGGCGAAAACGCACACCACGGCTCTTTCTGAGAAAAAGCAAGCACGGAGGACGAGAACCGCTTTTGCCCTGCGTAGCGTTCCGGGCAGCGGGTAGAACCAGGCAGAGAATTCCCGGCTAGCAGCTTCCCTGTGGCGGGGAAGTGCAAACGTACACGTTTTCGGCCGAAAACGCGTTTTCCGGCGAAAACGCACACCACGGCTCTTTCTGAGAAAAAGCAAGCACGGAGGACGAGAACCGCTTTTGCCCTGCGTAGCGTTCCGGGCAGCGGGTAGAACCAGGCAGAGAATTCCCGGCTAGCAGCTTCCCTGTGGCGGGGAAGTGCAAACGTACACGTTTTCGGCCGAAAACGCGTTTTCCGGCGAAAACGCACACCACGGCTCTTTCTGAGAAAAAGCAAGCACGGAGGACGAGAACCGCTTTTGCCCTGCGTAGCGTTCCGGGCAGCGGGTAGAACCAGGCAGAGAATTCCCGGCTAGCAGCTTCCCTGTGGCGGGGAAGTGCAAACGTACACGTTTTCGGCCGAAAACGCGTTTTCCGGCGAAAACGCACACCACGGCTCTTTCTGAGAAAAAGCAAGCACGGAGGACGAGAACCGCTTTTGCCCTGCGTAGCGTTCCGGGCAGCGGGTAGAACCAGGCAGAGAATTCCCGGCTAGCAGCTTCCCTGTGGCGGGGAAGTGCAAACGTACACGTTTTCGGCCGAAAACGCGTTTTCCGGCGAAAACGCACACCACGGCTCTTTCTGAGAAAAAGCAAGCACGGAGGACGAGAACCGCTTTTGCCCTGCGTAGCGTTCCGGGCAGCGGGTAGAACCAGGCAGAGAATTCCCGGCTAGCAGCTTCCCTGTGGCGGGGAAGTGCAAACGTACACGTTTTCGGCCGAAAACGCGTTTTCCGGCGAAAACGCACACCACGGCTCTTTCTGAGAAAAAGCAAGCACGGAGGACGAGAACCGCTTTTGCCCTGCGTAGCGTTCCGGGCAGCGGGTAGAACCAGGCAGAGAATTCCCGGCTAGCAGCTTCCCTGTGGCGGGGAAGTGCAAACGTACACGTTTTCGGCCGAAAACGCGTTTTCCGGCGAAAACGCACACCACGGCTCTTTCTGAGAAAAAGCAAGCACGGAGGACGAGAACCGCTTTTGCCCTGCGTAGCGTTCCGGGCAGCGGGTAGAACCAGGCAGAGAATTCCCGGCTAGCAGCTTCCCTGTGGCGGGGAAGTGCAAACGTACACGTTTTCGGCCGAAAACGCGTTTTCCGGCGAAAACGCACACCACGGCTCTTTCTGAGAAAAAGCAAGCACGGAGGACGAGAACCGCTTTTGCCCTGCGTAGCGTTCCGGGCAGCGGGTAGAACCAGGCAGAGAATTCCCGGCTAGCAGCTTCCCTGTGGCGGGGAAGTGCAAACGTACACGTTTTCGGCCGAAAACGCGTTTTCCGGCGAAAACGCACACCACGGCTCTTTCTGAGAAAAAGCAAGCACGGAGGACGAGAACCGCTTTTGCCCTGCGTAGCGTTCCGGGCAGCGGGTAGAACCAGGCAGAGAATTCCCGGCTAGCAGCTTCCCTGTGGCGGGGAAGTGCAAACGTACACGTTTTCGGCCGAAAACGCGTTTTCCGGCGAAAACGCACACCACGGCTCTTTCTGAGAAAAAGCAAGCACGGAGGACGAGAACCGCTTTTGCCCTGCGTAGCGTTCCGGGCAGCGGGTAGAACCAGGCAGAGAATTCCCGGCTAGCAGCTTCCCTGTGGCGGGGAAGTGCAAACGTACACGTTTTCGGCCGAAAACGCGTTTTCCGGCGAAAACGCACACCACGGCTCTTTCTGAGAAAAAGCAAGCACGGAGGACGAGAACCGCTTTTGCCCTGCGTAGCGTTCCGGGCAGCGGGTAGAACCAGGCAGAGAATTCCCGGCTAGCAGCTTCCCTGTGGCGGGGAAGTGCAAACGTACACGTTTTCGGCCGAAAACGCGTTTTCCGGCGAAAACGCACACCACGGCTCTTTCTGAGAAAAAGCAAGCACGGAGGACGAGAACCGCTTTTGCCCTGCGTAGCGTTCCGGGCAGCGGGTAGAACCAGGCAGAGAATTCCCGGCTAGCAGCTTCCCTGTGGCGGGGAAGTGCAAACGTACACGTTTTCGGCCGAAAACGCGTTTTCCGGCGAAAACGCACACCACGGCTCTTTCTGAGAAAAAGCAAGCACGGAGGACGAGAACCGCTTTTGCCCTGCGTAGCGTTCCGGGCAGCGGGTAGAACCAGGCAGAGAATTCCCGGCTAGCAGCTTCCCTGTGGCGGGGAAGTGCAAACGTACACGTTTTCGGCCGAAAACGCGTTTTCCGGCGAAAACGCACACCACGGCTCTTTCTGAGAAAAAGCAAGCACGGAGGACGAGAACCGCTTTTGCCCTGCGTAGCGTTCCGGGCAGCGGGTAGAACCAGGCAGAGAATTCCCGGCTAGCAGCTTCCCTGTGGCGGGGAAGTGCAAACGTACACGTTTTCGGCCGAAAACGCGTTTTCCGGCGAAAACGCACACCACGGCTCTTTCTGAGAAAAAGCAAGCACGGAGGACGAGAACCGCTTTTGCCCTGCGTAGCGTTCCGGGCAGCGGGTAGAACCAGGCAGAGAATTCCCGGCTAGCAGCTTCCCTGTGGCGGGGAAGTGCAAACGTACACGTTTTCGGCCGAAAACGCGTTTTCCGGCGAAAACGCACACCACGGCTCTTTCTGAGAAAAAGCAAGCACGGAGGACGAGAACCGCTTTTGCCCTGCGTAGCGTTCCGGGCAGCGGGTAGAACCAGGCAGAGAATTCCCGGCTAGCAGCTTCCCTGTGGCGGGGAAGTGCAAACGTACACGTTTTCGGCCGAAAACGCGTTTTCCGGCGAAAACGCACACCACGGCTCTTTCTGAGAAAAAGCAAGCACGGAGGACGAGAACCGCTTTTGCCCTGCGTAGCGTTCCGGGCAGCGGGTAGAACCAGGCAGAGAATTCCCGGCTAGCAGCTTCCCTGTGGCGGGGAAGTGCAAACGTACACGTTTTCGGCCGAAAACGCGTTTTCCGGCGAAAACGCACACCACGGCTCTTTCTGAGAAAAAGCAAGCACGGAGGACGAGAACCGCTTTTGCCCTGCGTAGCGTTCCGGGCAGCGGGTAGAACCAGGCAGAGAATTCCCGGCTAGCAGCTTCCCTGTGGCGGGGAAGTGCAAACGTACACGTTTTCGGCCGAAAACGCGTTTTCCGGCGAAAACGCACACCACGGCTCTTTCTGAGAAAAAGCAAGCACGGAGGACGAGAACCGCTTTTGCCCTGCGTAGCGTTCCGGGCAGCGGGTAGAACCAGGCAGAGAATTCCCGGCTAGCAGCTTCCCTGTGGCGGGGAAGTGCAAACGTACACGTTTTCGGCCGAAAACGCGTTTTCCGGCGAAAACGCACACCACGGCTCTTTCTGAGAAAAAGCAAGCACGGAGGACGAGAACCGCTTTTGCCCTGCGTAGCGTTCCGGGCAGCGGGTAGAACCAGGCAGAGAATTCCCGGCTAGCAGCTTCCCTGTGGCGGGGAAGTGCAAACGTACACGTTTTCGGCCGAAAACGCGTTTTCCGGCGAAAACGCACACCACGGCTCTTTCTGAGAAAAAGCAAGCACGGAGGACGAGAACCGCTTTTGCCCTGCGTAGCGTTCCGGGCAGCGGGTAGAACCAGGCAGAGAATTCCCGGCTAGCAGCTTCCCTGTGGCGGGGAAGTGCAAACGTACACGTTTTCGGCCGAAAACGCGTTTTCCGGCGAAAACGCACACCACGGCTCTTTCTGAGAAAAAGCAAGCACGGAGGACGAGAACCGCTTTTGCCCTGCGTAGCGTTCCGGGCAGCGGGTAGAACCAGGCAGAGAATTCCCGGCTAGCAGCTTCCCTGTGGCGGGGAAGTGCAAACGTACACGTTTTCGGCCGAAAACGCGTTTTCCGGCGAAAACGCACACCACGGCTCTTTCTGAGAAAAAGCAAGCACGGAGGACGAGAACCGCTTTTGCCCTGCGTAGCGTTCCGGGCAGCGGGTAGAACCAGGCAGAGAATTCCCGGCTAGCAGCTTCCCTGTGGCGGGGAAGTGCAAACGTACACGTTTTCGGCCGAAAACGCGTTTTCCGGCGAAAACGCACACCACGGCTCTTTCTGAGAAAAAGCAAGCACGGAGGACGAGAACCGCTTTTGCCCTGCGTAGCGTTCCGGGCAGCGGGTAGAACCAGGCAGAGAATTCCCGGCTAGCAGCTTCCCTGTGGCGGGGAAGTGCAAACGTACACGTTTTCGGCCGAAAACGCGTTTTCCGGCGAAAACGCACACCACGGCTCGTTCTGAGAAAAAGCAAGCACGGAGGACGAGAACCGCTTTTGCCCTGCGTAGCGTTCCGGGCAGCGGGTAGAACCAGGCAGAGAATTCCCGGCTAGCAGCTTCCCTGTGGCGGGGAAGTGCAAACGTACACGTTTTCGGCCGAAAACGCGTTTTCCGGCGAAAACGCACACCACGGCTCTTTCTGAGAAAAAGCAAGCACGGAGGACGAGAACCGCTTTTGCCCTGCGTAGCGTTCCGGGCAGCGGGTAGAACCAGGCAGAGAATTCCCGGCTAGCAGCTTCCCTGTGGCGGGGAAGTGCAAACGTACACGTTTTCGGCCGAAAACGCGTTTTCCGGCGAAAACGCACACCACGGCTCTTTCTGAGAAAAAGCAAGCACGGAGGACGAGAACCGCTTTTGCCCTGCGTAGCGTTCCGGGCAGCGGGTAGAACCAGGCAGAGAATTCCCGGCTAGCAGCTTCCCTGTGGCGGGGAAGTGCAAACGTACACGTTTTCGGCCGAAAACGCGTTTTCCGGCGAAAACGCACACCACGGCTCTTTCTGAGAAAAAGCAAGCACGGAGGACGAGAACCGCTTTTGCCCTGCGTAGCGTTCCGGGCAGCGGGTAGAACCAGGCAGAGAATTCCCGGCTAGCAGCTTCCCTGTGGCGGGGAAGTGCAAACGTACACGTTTTCGGCCGAAAACGCGTTTTCCGGCGAAAACGCACACCACGGCTCTTTCTGAGAAAAAGCAAGCACGGAGGACGAGAACCGCTTTTGCCCTGCGTAGCGTTCCGGGCAGCGGGTAGAACCAGGCAGAGAATTCCCGGCTAGCAGCTTCCCTGTGGCGGGGAAGTGCAAACGTACACGTTTTCGGCCGAAAACGCGTTTTCCGGCGAAAACGCACACCACGGCTCTTTCTGAGAAAAAGCAAGCACGGAGGACGAGAACCGCTTTTGCCCTGCGTAGCGTTCCGGGCAGCGGGTAGAACCAGGCAGAGAATTCCCGGCTAGCAGCTTCCCTGTGGCGGGGAAGTGCAAACGTACACGTTTTCGGCCGAAAACGCGTTTTCCGGCGAAAACGCACACCACGGCTCTTTCTGAGAAAAAGCAAGCACGGAGGACGAGAACCGCTTTTGCCCTGCGTAGCGTTCCGGGCAGCGGGTAGAACCAGGCAGAGAATTCCCGGCTAGCAGCTTCCCTGTGGCGGGGAAGTGCAAACGTACACGTTTTCGGCCGAAAACGCGTTTTCCGGCGAAAACGCACACCACGGCTCTTTCTGAGAAAAAGCAAGCACGGAGGACGAGAACCGCTTTTGCCCTGCGTAGCGTTCCGGGCAGCGGGTAGAACCAGGCAGAGAATTCCCGGCTAGCAGCTTCCCTGTGGCGGGGAAGTGCAAACGTACACGTTTTCGGCCGAAAACGCGTTTTCCGGCGAAAACGCACACCACGGCTCTTTCTGAGAAAAAGCAAGCACGGAGGACGAGAACCGCTTTTGCCCTGCGTAGCGTTCCGGGCAGCGGGTAGAACCAGGCAGAGAATTCCCGGCTAGCAGCTTCCCTGTGGCGGGGAAGTGCAAACGTACACGTTTTCGGCCGAAAACGCGTTTTCCGGCGAAAACGCACACCACGGCTCTTTCTGAGAAAAAGCAAGCACGGAGGACGAGAACCGCTTTTGCCCTGCGTAGCGTTCCGGGCAGCGGGTAGAACCAGGCAGAGAATTCCCGGCTAGCAGCTTCCCTGTGGCGGGGAAGTGCAAACGTACACGTTTTCGGCCGAAAACGCGTTTTCCGGCGAAAACGCACACCACGGCTCTTTCTGAGAAAAAGCAAGCACGGAGGACGAGAACCGCTTTTGCCCTGCGTAGCGTTCCGGGCAGCGGGTAGAACCAGGCAGAGAATTCCCGGCTAGCAGCTTCCCTGTGGCGGGGAAGTGCAAACGTACACGTTTTCGGCCGAAAACGCGTTTTCCGGCGAAAACGCACACCACGGCTCTTTCTGAGAAAAAGCAAGCACGGAGGACGAGAACCGCTTTTGCCCTGCGTAGCGTTCCGGGCAGCGGGTAGAACCAGGCAGAGAATTCCCGGCTAGCAGCTTCCCTGTGGCGGGGAAGTGCAAACGTACACGTTTTCGGCCGAAAACGCGTTTTCCGGCGAAAACGCACACCACGGCTCTTTCTGAGAAAAAGCAAGCACGGAGGACGAGAACCGCTTTTGCCCTGCGTAGCGTTCCGGGCAGCGGGTAGAACCAGGCAGAGAATTCCCGGCTAGCAGCTTCCCTGTGGCGGGGAAGTGCAAACGTACACGTTTTCGGCCGAAAACGCGTTTTCCGGCGAAAACGCACACCACGGCTCTTTCTGAGAAAAAGCAAGCACGGAGGACGAGAACCGCTTTTGCCCTGCGTAGCGTTCCGGGCAGCGGGTAGAACCAGGCAGAGAATTCCCGGCTAGCAGCTTCCCTGTGGCGGGGAAGTGCAAACGTACACGTTTTCGGCCGAAAACGCGTTTTCCGGCGAAAACGCACACCACGGCTCTTTCTGAGAAAAAGCAAGCACGGAGGACGAGAACCGCTTTTGCCCTGCGTAGCGTTCCGGGCAGCGGGTAGAACCAGGCAGAGAATTCCCGGCTAGCAGCTTCCCTGTGGCGGGGAAGTGCAAACGTACACGTTTTCGGCCGAAAACGCGTTTTCCGGCGAAAACGCACACCACGGCTCTTTCTGAGAAAAAGCAAGCACGGAGGACGAGAACCGCTTTTGCCCTGCGTAGCGTTCCGGGCAGCGGGTAGAACCAGGCAGAGAATTCCCGGCTAGCAGCTTCCCTGTGGCGGGGAAGTGCAAACGTACACGTTTTCGGCCGAAAACGCGTTTTCCGGCGAAAACGCACACCACGGCTCTTTCTGAGAAAAAGCAAGCACGGAGGACGAGAACCGCTTTTGCCCTGCGTAGCGTTCCGGGCAGCGGGTAGAACCAGGCAGAGAATTCCCGGCTAGCAGCTTCCCTGTGGCGGGGAAGTGCAAACGTACACGTTTTCGGCCGAAAACGCGTTTTCCGGCGAAAACGCACACCACGGCTCTTTCTGAGAAAAAGCAAGCACGGAGGACGAGAACCGCTTTTGCCCTGCGTAGCGTTCCGGGCAGCGGGTAGAACCAGGCAGAGAATTCCCGGCTAGCAGCTTCCCTGTGGCGGGGAAGTGCAAACGTACACGTTTTCGGCCGAAAACGCGTTTTCCGGCGAAAACGCACACCACGGCTCTTTCTGAGAAAAAGCAAGCACGGAGGACGAGAACCGCTTTTGCCCTGCGTAGCGTTCCGGGCAGCGGGTAGAACCAGGCAGAGAATTCCCGGCTAGCAGCTTCCCTGTGGCGGGGAAGTGCAAACGTACACGTTTTCGGCCGAAAACGCGTTTTCCGGCGAAAACGCACACCACGGCTCTTTCTGAGAAAAAGCAAGCACGGAGGACGAGAACCGCTTTTGCCCTGCGTAGCGTTCCGGGCAGCGGGTAGAACCAGGCAGAGAATTCCCGGCTAGCAGCTTCCCTGTGGCGGGGAAGTGCAAACGTACACGTTTTCGGCCGAAAACGCGTTTTCCGGCGAAAACGCACACCACGGCTCTTTCTGAGAAAAAGCAAGCACGGAGGACGAGAACCGCTTTTGCCCTGCGTAGCGTTCCGGGCAGCGGGTAGAACCAGGCAGAGAATTCCCGGCTAGCAGCTTCCCTGTGGCGGGGAAGTGCAAACGTACACGTTTTCGGCCGAAAACGCGTTTTCCGGCGAAAACGCACACCACGGCTCTTTCTGAGAAAAAGCAAGCACGGAGGACGAGAACCGCTTTTGCCCTGCGTAGCGTTCCGGGCAGCGGGTAGAACCAGGCAGAGAATTCCCGGCTAGCAGCTTCCCTGTGGCGGGGAAGTGCAAACGTACACGTTTTCGGCCGAAAACGCGTTTTCCGGCGAAAACGCACACCACGGCTCTTTCTGAGAAAAAGCAAGCACGGAGGACGAGAACCGCTTTTGCCCTGCGTAGCGTTCCGGGCAGCGGGTAGAACCAGGCAGAGAATTCCCGGCTAGCAGCTTCCCTGTGGCGGGGAAGTGCAAACGTACACGTTTTCGGCCGAAAACGCGTTTTCCGGCGAAAACGCACACCACGGCTCTTTCTGAGAAAAAGCAAGCACGGAGGACGAGAACCGCTTTTGCCCTGCGTAGCGTTCCGGGCAGCGGGTAGAACCAGGCAGAGAATTCCCGGCTAGCAGCTTCCCTGTGGCGGGGAAGTGCAAACGTACACGTTTTCGGCCGAAAACGCGTTTTCCGGCGAAAACGCACACCACGGCTCTTTCTGAGAAAAAGCAAGCACGGAGGACGAGAACCGCTTTTGCCCTGCGTAGCGTTCCGGGCAGCGGGTAGAACCAGGCAGAGAATTCCCGGCTAGCAGCTTCCCTGTGGCGGGGAAGTGCAAACGTACACGTTTTCGGCCGAAAACGCGTTTTCCGGCGAAAACGCACACCACGGCTCTTTCTGAGAAAAAGCAAGCACGGAGGACGAGAACCGCTTTTGCCCTGCGTAGCGTTCCGGGCAGCGGGTAGAACCAGGCAGAGAATTCCCGGCTAGCAGCTTCCCTGTGGCGGGGAAGTGCAAACGTACACGTTTTCGGCCGAAAACGCGTTTTCCGGCGAAAACGCACACCACGGCTCTTTCTGAGAAAAAGCAAGCACGGAGGACGAGAACCGCTTTTGCCCTGCGTAGCGTTCCGGGCAGCGGGTAGAACCAGGCAGAGAATTCCCGGCTAGCAGCTTCCCTGTGGCGGGGAAGTGCAAACGTACACGTTTTCGGCCGAAAACGCGTTTTCCGGCGAAAACGCACACCACGGCTCTTTCTGAGAAAAAGCAAGCACGGAGGACGAGAACCGCTTTTGCCCTGCGTAGCGTTCCGGGCAGCGGGTAGAACCAGGCAGAGAATTCCCGGCTAGCAGCTTCCCTGTGGCGGGGAAGTGCAAACGTACACGTTTTCGGCCGAAAACGCGTTTTCCGGCGAAAACGCACACCACGGCTCTTTCTGAGAAAAAGCAAGCACGGAGGACGAGAACCGCTTTTGCCCTGCGTAGCGTTCCGGGCAGCGGGTAGAACCAGGCAGAGAATTCCCGGCTAGCAGCTTCCCTGTGGCGGGGAAGTGCAAACGTACACGTTTTCGGCCGAAAACGCGTTTTCCGGCGAAAACGCACACCACGGCTCTTTCTGAGAAAAAGCAAGCACGGAGGACGAGAACCGCTTTTGCCCTGCGTAGCGTTCCGGGCAGCGGGTAGAACCAGGCAGAGAATTCCCGGCTAGCAGCTTCCCTGTGGCGGGGAAGTGCAAACGTACACGTTTTCGGCCGAAAACGCGTTTTCCGGCGAAAACGCACACCACGGCTCTTTCTGAGAAAAAGCAAGCACGGAGGACGAGAACCGCTTTTGCCCTGCGTAGCGTTCCGGGCAGCGGGTAGAACCAGGCAGAGAATTCCCGGCTAGCAGCTTCCCTGTGGCGGGGAAGTGCAAACGTACACGTTTTCGGCCGAAAACGCGTTTTCCGGCGAAAACGCACACCACGGCTCTTTCTGAGAAAAAGCAAGCACGGAGGACGAGAACCGCTTTTGCCCTGCGTAGCGTTCCGGGCAGCGGGTAGAACCAGGCAGAGAATTCCCGGCTAGCAGCTTCCCTGTGGCGGGGAAGTGCAAACGTACACGTTTTCGGCCGAAAACGCGTTTTCCGGCGAAAACGCACACCACGGCTCTTTCTGAGAAAAAGCAAGCACGGAGGACGAGAACCGCTTTTGCCCTGCGTAGCGTTCCGGGCAGCGGGTAGAACCAGGCAGAGAATTCCCGGCTAGCAGCTTCCCTGTGGCGGGGAAGTGCAAACGTACACGTTTTCGGCCGAAAACGCGTTTTCCGGCGAAAACGCACACCACGGCTCTTTCTGAGAAAAAGCAAGCACGGAGGACGAGAACCGCTTTTGCCCTGCGTAGCGTTCCGGGCAGCGGGTAGAACCAGGCAGAGAATTCCCGGCTAGCAGCTTCCCTGTGGCGGGGAAGTGCAAACGTACACGTTTTCGGCCGAAAACGCGTTTTCCGGCGAAAACGCACACCACGGCTCTTTCTGAGAAAAAGCAAGCACGGAGGACGAGAACCGCTTTTGCCCTGCGTAGCGTTCCGGGCAGCGGGTAGAACCAGGCAGAGAATTCCCGGCTAGCAGCTTCCCTGTGGCGGGGAAGTGCAAACGTACACGTTTTCGGCCGAAAACGCGTTTTCCGGCGAAAACGCACACCACGGCTCTTTCTGAGAAAAAGCAAGCACGGAGGACGAGAACCGCTTTTGCCCTGCGTAGCGTTCCGGGCAGCGGGTAGAACCAGGCAGAGAATTCCCGGCTAGCAGCTTCCCTGTGGCGGGGAAGTGCAAACGTACACGTTTTCGGCCGAAAACGCGTTTTCCGGCGAAAACGCACACCACGGCTCTTTCTGAGAAAAAGCAAGCACGGAGGACGAGAACCGCTTTTGCCCTGCGTAGCGTTCCGGGCAGCGGGTAGAACCAGGCAGAGAATTCCCGGCTAGCAGCTTCCCTGTGGCGGGGAAGTGCAAACGTACACGTTTTCGGCCGAAAACGCGTTTTCCGGCGAAAACGCACACCACGGCTCTTTCTGAGAAAAAGCAAGCACGGAGGACGAGAACCGCTTTTGCCCTGCGTAGCGTTCCGGGCAGCGGGTAGAACCAGGCAGAGAATTCCCGGCTAGCAGCTTCCCTGTGGCGGGGAAGTGCAAACGTACACGTTTTCGGCCGAAAACGCGTTTTCCGGCGAAAACGCACACCACGGCTCGTTCTGAGAAAAAGCAAGCACGGAGGACGAGAACCGCTTTTGCCCTGCGTAGCGTTCCGGGCAGCGGGTAGAACCAGGCAGAGAATTCCCGGCTAGCAGCTTCCCTGTGGCGGGGAAGTGCAAACGTACACGTTTTCGGCCGAAAACGCGTTTTCCGGCGAAAACGCACACCACGGCTCTTTCTGAGAAAAAGCAAGCACGGAGGACGAGAACCGCTTTTGCCCTGCGTAGCGTTCCGGGCAGCGGGTAGAACCAGGCAGAGAATTCCCGGCTAGCAGCTTCCCTGTGGCGGGGAAGTGCAAACGTACACGTTTTCGGCCGAAAACGCGTTTTCCGGCGAAAACGCACACCACGGCTCTTTCTGAGAAAAAGCAAGCACGGAGGACGAGAACCGCTTTTGCCCTGCGTAGCGTTCCGGGCAGCGGGTAGAACCAGGCAGAGAATTCCCGGCTAGCAGCTTCCCTGTGGCGGGGAAGTGCAAACGTACACGTTTTCGGCCGAAAACGCGTTTTCCGGCGAAAACGCACACCACGGCTCTTTCTGAGAAAAAGCAAGCACGGAGGACGAGAACCGCTTTTGCCCTGCGTAGCGTTCCGGGCAGCGGGTAGAACCAGGCAGAGAATTCCCGGCTAGCAGCTTCCCTGTGGCGGGGAAGTGCAAACGTACACGTTTTCGGCCGAAAACGCGTTTTCCGGCGAAAACGCACACCACGGCTCTTTCTGAGAAAAAGCAAGCACGGAGGACGAGAACCGCTTTTGCCCTGCGTAGCGTTCCGGGCAGCGGGTAGAACCAGGCAGAGAATTCCCGGCTAGCAGCTTCCCTGTGGCGGGGAAGTGCAAACGTACACGTTTTCGGCCGAAAACGCGTTTTCCGGCGAAAACGCACACCACGGCTCTTTCTGAGAAAAAGCAAGCACGGAGGACGAGAACCGCTTTTGCCCTGCGTAGCGTTCCGGGCAGCGGGTAGAACCAGGCAGAGAATTCCCGGCTAGCAGCTTCCCTGTGGCGGGGAAGTGCAAACGTACACGTTTTCGGCCGAAAACGCGTTTTCCGGCGAAAACGCACACCACGGCTCTTTCTGAGAAAAAGCAAGCACGGAGGACGAGAACCGCTTTTGCCCTGCGTAGCGTTCCGGGCAGCGGGTAGAACCAGGCAGAGAATTCCCGGCTAGCAGCTTCCCTGTGGCGGGGAAGTGCAAACGTACACGTTTTCGGCCGAAAACGCGTTTTCCGGCGAAAACGCACACCACGGCTCTTTCTGAGAAAAAGCAAGCACGGAGGACGAGAACCGCTTTTGCCCTGCGTAGCGTTCCGGGCAGCGGGTAGAACCAGGCAGAGAATTCCCGGCTAGCAGCTTCCCTGTGGCGGGGAAGTGCAAACGTACACGTTTTCGGCCGAAAACGCGTTTTCCGGCGAAAACGCACACCACGGCTCTTTCTGAGAAAAAGCAAGCACGGAGGACGAGAACCGCTTTTGCCCTGCGTAGCGTTCCGGGCAGCGGGTAGAACCAGGCAGAGAATTCCCGGCTAGCAGCTTCCCTGTGGCGGGGAAGTGCAAACGTACACGTTTTCGGCCGAAAACGCGTTTTCCGGCGAAAACGCACACCACGGCTCTTTCTGAGAAAAAGCAAGCACGGAGGACGAGAACCGCTTTTGCCCTGCGTAGCGTTCCGGGCAGCGGGTAGAACCAGGCAGAGAATTCCCGGCTAGCAGCTTCCCTGTGGCGGGGAAGTGCAAACGTACACGTTTTCGGCCGAAAACGCGTTTTCCGGCGAAAACGCACACCACGGCTCTTTCTGAGAAAAAGCAAGCACGGAGGACGAGAACCGCTTTTGCCCTGCGTAGCGTTCCGGGCAGCGGGTAGAACCAGGCAGAGAATTCCCGGCTAGCAGCTTCCCTGTGGCGGGGAAGTGCAAACGTACACGTTTTCGGCCGAAAACGCGTTTTCCGGCGAAAACGCACACCACGGCTCTTTCTGAGAAAAAGCAAGCACGGAGGACGAGAACCGCTTTTGCCCTGCGTAGCGTTCCGGGCAGCGGGTAGAACCAGGCAGAGAATTCCCGGCTAGCAGCTTCCCTGTGGCGGGGAAGTGCAAACGTACACGTTTTCGGCCGAAAACGCGTTTTCCGGCGAAAACGCACACCACGGCTCTTTCTGAGAAAAAGCAAGCACGGAGGACGAGAACCGCTTTTGCCCTGCGTAGCGTTCCGGGCAGCGGGTAGAACCAGGCAGAGAATTCCCGGCTAGCAGCTTCCCTGTGGCGGGGAAGTGCAAACGTACACGTTTTCGGCCGAAAACGCGTTTTCCGGCGAAAACGCACACCACGGCTCTTTCTGAGAAAAAGCAAGCACGGAGGACGAGAACCGCTTTTGCCCTGCGTAGCGTTCCGGGCAGCGGGTAGAACCAGGCAGAGAATTCCCGGCTAGCAGCTTCCCTGTGGCGGGGAAGTGCAAACGTACACGTTTTCGGCCGAAAACGCGTTTTCCGGCGAAAACGCACACCACGGCTCTTTCTGAGAAAAAGCAAGCACGGAGGACGAGAACCGCTTTTGCCCTGCGTAGCGTTCCGGGCAGCGGGTAGAACCAGGCAGAGAATTCCCGGCTAGCAGCTTCCCTGTGGCGGGGAAGTGCAAACGTACACGTTTTCGGCCGAAAACGCGTTTTCCGGCGAAAACGCACACCACGGCTCTTTCTGAGAAAAAGCAAGCACGGAGGACGAGAACCGCTTTTGCCCTGCGTAGCGTTCCGGGCAGCGGGTAGAACCAGGCAGAGAATTCCCGGCTAGCAGCTTCCCTGTGGCGGGGAAGTGCAAACGTACACGTTTTCGGCCGAAAACGCGTTTTCCGGCGAAAACGCACACCACGGCTCTTTCTGAGAAAAAGCAAGCACGGAGGACGAGAACCGCTTTTGCCCTGCGTAGCGTTCCGGGCAGCGGGTAGAACCAGGCAGAGAATTCCCGGCTAGCAGCTTCCCTGTGGCGGGGAAGTGCAAACGTACACGTTTTCGGCCGAAAACGCGTTTTCCGGCGAAAACGCACACCACGGCTCTTTCTGAGAAAAAGCAAGCACGGAGGACGAGAACCGCTTTTGCCCTGCGTAGCGTTCCGGGCAGCGGGTAGAACCAGGCAGAGAATTCCCGGCTAGCAGCTTCCCTGTGGCGGGGAAGTGCAAACGTACACGTTTTCGGCCGAAAACGCGTTTTCCGGCGAAAACGCACACCACGGCTCTTTCTGAGAAAAAGCAAGCACGGAGGACGAGAACCGCTTTTGCCCTGCGTAGCGTTCCGGGCAGCGGGTAGAACCAGGCAGAGAATTCCCGGCTAGCAGCTTCCCTGTGGCGGGGAAGTGCAAACGTACACGTTTTCGGCCGAAAACGCGTTTTCCGGCGAAAACGCACACCACGGCTCTTTCTGAGAAAAAGCAAGCACGGAGGACGAGAACCGCTTTTGCCCTGCGTAGCGTTCCGGGCAGCGGGTAGAACCAGGCAGAGAATTCCCGGCTAGCAGCTTCCCTGTGGCGGGGAAGTGCAAACGTACACGTTTTCGGCCGAAAACGCGTTTTCCGGCGAAAACGCACACCACGGCTCTTTCTGAGAAAAAGCAAGCACGGAGGACGAGAACCGCTTTTGCCCTGCGTAGCGTTCCGGGCAGCGGGTAGAACCAGGCAGAGAATTCCCGGCTAGCAGCTTCCCTGTGGCGGGGAAGTGCAAACGTACACGTTTTCGGCCGAAAACGCGTTTTCCGGCGAAAACGCACACCACGGCTCTTTCTGAGAAAAAGCAAGCACGGAGGACGAGAACCGCTTTTGCCCTGCGTAGCGTTCCGGGCAGCGGGTAGAACCAGGCAGAGAATTCCCGGCTAGCAGCTTCCCTGTGGCGGGGAAGTGCAAACGTACACGTTTTCGGCCGAAAACGCGTTTTCCGGCGAAAACGCACACCACGGCTCTTTCTGAGAAAAAGCAAGCACGGAGGACGAGAACCGCTTTTGCCCTGCGTAGCGTTCCGGGCAGCGGGTAGAACCAGGCAGAGAATTCCCGGCTAGCAGCTTCCCTGTGGCGGGGAAGTGCAAACGTACACGTTTTCGGCCGAAAACGCGTTTTCCGGCGAAAACGCACACCACGGCTCTTTCTGAGAAAAAGCAAGCACGGAGGACGAGAACCGCTTTTGCCCTGCGTAGCGTTCCGGGCAGCGGGTAGAACCAGGCAGAGAATTCCCGGCTAGCAGCTTCCCTGTGGCGGGGAAGTGCAAACGTACACGTTTTCGGCCGAAAACGCGTTTTCCGGCGAAAACGCACACCACGGCTCTTTCTGAGAAAAAGCAAGCACGGAGGACGAGAACCGCTTTTGCCCTGCGTAGCGTTCCGGGCAGCGGGTAGAACCAGGCAGAGAATTCCCGGCTAGCAGCTTCCCTGTGGCGGGGAAGTGCAAACGTACACGTTTTCGGCCGAAAACGCGTTTTCCGGCGAAAACGCACACCACGGCTCTTTCTGAGAAAAAGCAAGCACGGAGGACGAGAACCGCTTTTGCCCTGCGTAGCGTTCCGGGCAGCGGGTAGAACCAGGCAGAGAATTCCCGGCTAGCAGCTTCCCTGTGGCGGGGAAGTGCAAACGTACACGTTTTCGGCCGAAAACGCGTTTTCCGGCGAAAACGCACACCACGGCTCTTTCTGAGAAAAAGCAAGCACGGAGGACGAGAACCGCTTTTGCCCTGCGTAGCGTTCCGGGCAGCGGGTAGAACCAGGCAGAGAATTCCCGGCTAGCAGCTTCCCTGTGGCGGGGAAGTGCAAACGTACACGTTTTCGGCCGAAAACGCGTTTTCCGGCGAAAACGCACACCACGGCTCTTTCTGAGAAAAAGCAAGCACGGAGGACGAGAACCGCTTTTGCCCTGCGTAGCGTTCCGGGCAGCGGGTAGAACCAGGCAGAGAATTCCCGGCTAGCAGCTTCCCTGTGGCGGGGAAGTGCAAACGTACACGTTTTCGGCCGAAAACGCGTTTTCCGGCGAAAACGCACACCACGGCTCTTTCTGAGAAAAAGCAAGCACGGAGGACGAGAACCGCTTTTGCCCTGCGTAGCGTTCCGGGCAGCGGGTAGAACCAGGCAGAGAATTCCCGGCTAGCAGCTTCCCTGTGGCGGGGAAGTGCAAACGTACACGTTTTCGGCCGAAAACGCGTTTTCCGGCCAAAACGCACACCACGGCTCTTTCTGAGAAAAAGCAAGCACGGAGGACGAGAACCGCTTTTGCCCTGCGTAGCGTTCCGGGCAGCGGGTAGAACCAGGCAGAGAATTCCCGGCTAGCAGCTTCCCTGTGGCGGGGAAGTGCAAACGTACACGTTTTCGGCCGAAAACGCGTTTTCCGGCGAAAACGCACACCACGGCTCTTTCTGAGAAAAAGCAAGCACGGAGGACGAGAACCGCTTTTGCCCTGCGTAGCGTTCCGGGCAGCGGGTAGAACCAGGCAGAGAATTCCCGGCTAGCAGCTTCCCTGTGGCGGGGAAGTGCAAACGTACACGTTTTCGGCCGAAAACGCGTTTTCCGGCGAAAACGCACACCACGGCTCTTTCTGAGAAAAAGCAAGCACGGAGGACGAGAACCGCTTTTGCCCTGCGTAGCGTTCCGGGCAGCGGGTAGAACCAGGCAGAGAATTCCCGGCTAGCAGCTTCCCTGTGGCGGGGAAGTGCAAACGTACACGTTTTCGGCCGAAAACGCGTTTTCCGGCGAAAACGCACACCACGGCTCTTTCTGAGAAAAAGCAAGCACGGAGGACGAGAACCGCTTCTGCCCTGCGTAGCGTTCCGGGCAGCTGGTAGAACCAGGCAGAGAATTCCCAGCTAGCAGCTTCCCTGTGGCGGGGAAGTGCAAACGTACACGTTTTCGGCCGAAAACGCGTTTTCCGGCGAAAACGCACACCACGGCTCTTTCTGAGAAAAAGCAAGCACGGAGGACGAGAACCGCTTTTGCCCTGCGTAGCGTTCCGGGCAGCGGGTAGAACCAGGCAGAGAATTCCCGGCTAGCAGCTTCCCTGTGGCGGGGAAGTGCAAACGTACACGTTTTCGGCCGAAAACGCGTTTTCCGGCGAAAACGCACACCACGGCTGTTTCTGAGAAAAAGCAAGCACGGAGGACGAGAACCGCTTTTGCCCTGCGTAGCGTTCCGGGCAGCGGGTAGAACCAGGCAGAGAATTCCCGGCTAGCAGCTTCCCTGTGGCGGGGAAGTGCAAACGTACACGTTTTCGGCCGAAAACGCGTTTTCCGGCGAAAACGCACACCACGGCTCTTTCTGAGAAAAAGCAAGCACGGAGGACGAGAACCGCTTTTGCCCTGCGTAGCGTTCCGGGCAGCGGGTAGAACCAGGCAGAGAATTCCCGGCTAGCAGCTTCCCTGTGGCGGGGAAGTGCAAACGTACACGTTTTCGGCCGAAAACGCGTTTTCCGGCGAAAACGCACACCACGGCTCTTTCTGAGAAAAAGCAAGCACGGAGGACGAGAACCGCTTCTGCCCTGCGTAGCGTTCCGGGCAGCGGGTAGAACCAGGCAGAGAATTCCCGGCTAGCAGCTTCCCTGTGGCGGGGAAGTGCAAACGTACACGTTTTCGGCCGAAAACGCGTTTTCCGGCGAAAACGCACACCACGGCTGTTTCTGAGAAAAAGCAAGCACGGAGGACGAGAACCGCTTTTGCCCTGCGTAGCGTTCCGGGCAGCGGGTAGAACCAGGCAGAGAATTCCCGGCTAGCAGCTTCCCTGTGGCGGGGAAGTGCAAACGTACACGTTTTCGGCCGAAAACGCGTTTTCCGGCGAAAACGCACACCACGGCTCTTTCTGAGAAAAAGCAAGCACGGAGGACGAGAACCGCTTCTGCCCTGCGTAGCGTTCCGGGCAGCGGGTAGAACCAGGCAGAGAATTCCCGGCTAGCAGCTTCCCTGCGGCGGGGAAGTGCAAACGTACACGTTTTCGGCCGAAAACGCGTTTTCCGGCGAAAACGCACACCACGGCTCTTTCTGAGAAAAAGCAAGCACGGAGGACGAGAACCGCTTTTGCCCTGCTTAGCGTTC
>NW_027437865.1:0-91471 GCF_965140245.1 Athene noctua
CCGCTGCCCGGAACGCTACGCAGGGCAAAAGCGGTTCTCGTCCTCCGTGCTTGCTTTTTCTCAGAAAGAGCCGTGGTGTGCGTTTTCGCCGGAAAACGCGTTTTCGGCCGAAAACGTGTACGTTTGCACTTCCCCGCCACAGGGAAGCTGCTAGCCGGGAATTCTCTGCCTGGTTCTACCCGCTGCCCGGAACGCTACGCAGGGCAAAAGCGGTTCTCGTCCTCCGTGCTTGCTTTTTCTCAGAAAGAGCCGTGGTGTGCGTTTTCGCCGGAAAACGCGTTTTCGGCCGAAAACGTGTACGTTTGCACTTCCCCGCCACAGGGAAGCTGCTAGCCGGGAATTCTCTGCCTGGTTCTACCCGCTGCCCGGAACGCTGCGCAGGGCAAAAGCGGTTCTCGTCCTCCGTGCTTGCTTTTTCTCAGAAAGAGCCGTGGTGTGCGTTTTCGCCGGAAAACGCGTTTTCGGCCGAAAACGTGTACGTTTGCACTTCCCCGCCACAGGGAAGCTGCTAGCCGGGAATTCTCTGCCTGGTTCTACCCGCTGCCCGGAACGCTACGCAGGGCAAAAGCGGTTCTCGTCCTCCGTGCTTGCTTTTTCTCAGAAAGAGCCGTGGTGTGCGTTTTCGCCGGAAAACGCGTTTTCGGCCGAAAACGTGTACGTTTGCACTTCCCCGCCACAGGGAAGCTGCTAGCCGGGAATTCTCTGCCTGGTTCTACCCGCTGCCCGGAACGCTACGCAGGGCAAAAGCGGTTCTCGTCCTCCGTGCTTGCTTTTTCTCAGAAAGAGCCGTGGTGTGCGTTTTCGCCGGAAAACGCGTTTTCGGCCGAAAACGTGTACGTTTGCACTTCCCCGCCACAGGGAAGCTGCTAGCCGGGAATTCTCTGCCTGGTTCTACCCGCTGCCCGGAACGCTACGCAGGGCAAAAGCGGTTCTCGTCCTCCGTGCTTGCTTTTTCTCAGAAAGAGCCGTGGTGTGCGTTTTCGCCGGAAAACGCGTTTTCGGCCGAAAACGTGTACGTTTGCACTTCCCCGCCACAGGGAAGCTGCTAGCCGGGAATTCTCTGCCTGGTTCTACCCGCTGCCCGGAACGCTACGCAGGGCAAAAGCGGTTCTCGTCCTCCGTGCTTGCTTTTTCTCAGAAAGAGCCGTGGTGTGCGTTTTCGCCGGAAAACGCGTTTTCGGCCGAAAACGTGTACGTTTGCACTTCCCCGCCACAGGGAAGCTGCTAGCCGGGAATTCTCTGCCTGGTTCTACCCGCTGCCCGGAACGCTACGCAGGGCAAAAGCGGTTCTCGTCCTCCGTGCTTGCTTTTTCTCAGAAAGAGCCGTGGTGTGCGTTTTCGCCGGAAAACGCGTTTTCGGCCGAAAACGTGTACGTTTGCACTTCCCCGCCACAGGGAAGCTGCTAGCCGGGAATTCTCTGCCTGGTTCTACCCGCTGCCCGGAACGCTACGCAGGGCAAAAGCGGTTCTCGTCCTCCGTGCTTGCTTTTTCTCAGAAAGAGCCGTGGTGTGCGTTTTCGCCGGAAAACGCGTTTTCGGCCGAAAACGTGTACGTTTGCACTTCCCCGCCACAGGGAAGCTGCTAGCCGGGAATTCTCTGCCTGGTTCTACCCGCTGCCCGGAACGCTACGCAGGGCAAAAGCGGTTCTCGTCCTCCGTGCTTGCTTTTTCTCAGAAAGAGCCGTGGTGTGCGTTTTCGCCGGAAAACGCGTTTTCGGCCGAAAACGTGTACGTTTGCACTTCCCCGCCACAGGGAAGCTGCTAGCCGGGAATTCTCTGCCTGGTTCTACCCGCTGCCCGGAACGCTACGCAGGGCAAAAGCGGTTCTCGTCCTCCGTGCTTGCTTTTTCTCAGAAAGAGCCGTGGTGTGCGTTTTCGCCGGAAAACGCGTTTTCGGCCGAAAACGTGTACGTTTGCACTTCCCCGCCACAGGGAAGCTGCTAGCCGGGAATTCTCTGCCTGGTTCTACCCGCTGCCCGGAACGCTACGCAGGGCAAAAGCGGTTCTCGTCCTCCGTGCTTGCTTTTTCTCAGAAAGAGCCGTGGTGTGCGTTTTCGCCGGAAAACGCGTTTTCGGCCGAAAACGTGTACGTTTGCACTTCCCCGCCACAGGGAAGCTGCTAGCCGGGAATTCTCTGCCTGGTTCTACCCGCTGCCCGGAACGCTACGCAGGGCAAAAGCGGTTCTCGTCCTCCGTGCTTGCTTTTTCTCAGAAAGAGCCGTGGTGTGCGTTTTCGCCGGAAAACGCGTTTTCGGCCGAAAACGTGTACGTTTGCACTTCCCCGCCACAGGGAAGCTGCTAGCCGGGAATTCTCTGCCTGGTTCTACCCGCTGCCCGGAACGCTACGCAGGGCAAAAGCGGTTCTCGTCCTCCGTGCTTGCTTTTTCTCAGAAAGAGCCGTGGTGTGCGTTTTCGCCGGAAAACGCGTTTTCGGCCGAAAACGTGTACGTTTGCACTTCCCCGCCACAGGGAAGCTGCTAGCCGGGAATTCTCTGCCTGGTTCTACCCGCTGCCCGGAACGCTACGCAGGGCAAAAGCGGTTCTCGTCCTCCGTGCTTGCTTTTTCTCAGAAAGAGCCGTGGTGTGCGTTTTCGCCGGAAAACGCGTTTTCGGCCGAAAACGTGTACGTTTGCACTTCCCCGCCACAGGGAAGCTGCTAGCCGGGAATTCTCTGCCTGGTTCTACCCGCTGCCCGGAACGCTACGCAGGGCAAAAGCGGTTCTCGTCCTCCGTGCTTGCTTTTTCTCAGAAAGAGCCGTGGTGTGCGTTTTCGCCGGAAAACGCGTTTTCGGCCGAAAACGTGTACGTTTGCACTTCCCCGCCACAGGGAAGCTGCTAGCCGGGAATTCTCTGCCTGGTTCTACCCGCTGCCCGGAACGCTACGCAGGGCAAAAGCGGTTCTCGTCCTCCGTGCTTGCTTTTTCTCAGAAAGAGCCGTGGTGTGCGTTTTCGCCGGAAAACGCGTTTTCGGCCGAAAACGTGTACGTTTGCACTTCCCCGCCACAGGGAAGCTGCTAGCCGGGAATTCTCTGCCTGGTTCTACCCGCTGCCCGGAACGCTACGCAGGGCAAAAGCGGTTCTCGTCCTCCGTGCTTGCTTTTTCTCAGAAAGAGCCGTGGTGTGCGTTTTCGCCGGAAAACGCGTTTTCGGCCGAAAACGTGTACGTTTGCACTTCCCCGCCACAGGGAAGCTGCTAGCCGGGAATTCTCTGCCTGGTTCTACCCGCTGCCCGGAACGCTACGCAGGGCAAAAGCGGTTCTCGTCCTCCGTGCTTGCTTTTTCTCAGAAAGAGCCGTGGTGTGCGTTTTCGCCGGAAAACGCGTTTTCGGCCGAAAACGTGTACGTTTGCACTTCCCCGCCACAGGGAAGCTGCTAGCCGGGAATTCTCTGCCTGGTTCTACCCGCTGCCCGGAACGCTACGCAGGGCAAAAGCGGTTCTCGTCCTCCGTGCTTGCTTTTTCTCAGAAAGAGCCGTGGTGTGCGTTTTCGCCGGAAAACGCGTTTTCGGCCGAAAACGTGTACGTTTGCACTTCCCCGCCACAGGGAAGCTGCTAGCCGGGAATTCTCTGCCTGGTTCTACCCGCTGCCCGGAACGCTACGCAGGGCAAAAGCGGTTCTCGTCCTCCGTGCTTGCTTTTTCTCAGAAAGAGCCGTGGTGTGCGTTTTCGCCGGAAAACGCGTTTTCGGCCGAAAACGTGTACGTTTGCACTTCCCCGCCACAGGGAAGCTGCTAGCCGGGAATTCTCTGCCTGGTTCTACCCGCTGCCCGGAACGCTACGCAGGGCAAAAGCGGTTCTCGTCCTCCGTGCTTGCTTTTTCTCAGAAAGAGCCGTGGTGTGCGTTTTCGCCGGAAAACGCGTTTTCGGCCGAAAACGTGTACGTTTGCACTTCCCCGCCACAGGGAAGCTGCTAGCCGGGAATTCTCTGCCTGGTTCTACCCGCTGCCCGGAACGCTACGCAGGGCAAAAGCGGTTCTCGTCCTCCGTGCTTGCTTTTTCTCAGAAAGAGCCGTGGTGTGCGTTTTCGCCGGAAAACGCGTTTTCGGCCGAAAACGTGTACGTTTGCACTTCCCCGCCACAGGGAAGCTGCTAGCCGGGAATTCTCTGCCTGGTTCTACCCGCTGCCCGGAACGCTACGCAGGGCAAAAGCGGTTCTCGTCCTCCGTGCTTGCTTTTTCTCAGAAAGAGCCGTGGTGTGCGTTTTCGCCGGAAAACGCGTTTTCGGCCGAAAACGTGTACGTTTGCACTTCCCCGCCACAGGGAAGCTGCTAGCCGGGAATTCTCTGCCTGGTTCTACCCGCTGCCCGGAACGCTACGCAGGGCAAAAGCGGTTCTCGTCCTCCGTGCTTGCTTTTTCTCAGAAAGAGCCGTGGTGTGCGTTTTCGCCGGAAAACGCGTTTTCGGCCGAAAACGTGTACGTTTGCACTTCCCCGCCACAGGGAAGCTGCTAGCCGGGAATTCTCTGCCTGGTTCTACCCGCTGCCCGGAACGCTACGCAGGGCAAAAGCGGTTCTCGTCCTCCGTGCTTGCTTTTTCTCAGAAAGAGCCGTGGTGTGCGTTTTCGCCGGAAAACGCGTTTTCGGCCGAAAACGTGTACGTTTGCACTTCCCCGCCACAGGGAAGCTGCTAGCCGGGAATTCTCTGCCTGGTTCTACCCGCTGCCCGGAACGCTACGCAGGGCAAAAGCGGTTCTCGTCCTCCGTGCTTGCTTTTTCTCAGAAAGAGCCGTGGTGTGCGTTTTCGCCGGAAAACGCGTTTTCGGCCGAAAACGTGTACGTTTGCACTTCCCCGCCACAGGGAAGCTGCTAGCCGGGAATTCTCTGCCTGGTTCTACCCGCTGCCCGGAACGCTACGCAGGGCAAAAGCGGTTCTCGTCCTCCGTGCTTGCTTTTTCTCAGAAAGAGCCGTGGTGTGCGTTTTCGCCGGAAAACGCGTTTTCGGCCGAAAACGTGTACGTTTGCACTTCCCCGCCACAGGGAAGCTGCTAGCCGGGAATTCTCTGCCTGGTTCTACCCGCTGCCCGGAACGCTACGCAGGGCAAAAGCGGTTCTCGTCCTCCGTGCTTGCTTTTTCTCAGAAAGAGCCGTGGTGTGCGTTTTCGCCGGAAAACGCGTTTTCGGCCGAAAACGTGTACGTTTGCACTTCCCCGCCACAGGGAAGCTGCTAGCCGGGAATTCTCTGCCTGGTTCTACCCGCTGCCCGGAACGCTACGCAGGGCAAAAGCGGTTCTCGTCCTCCGTGCTTGCTTTTTCTCAGAAAGAGCCGTGGTGTGCGTTTTCGCCGGAAAACGCGTTTTCGGCCGAAAACGTGTACGTTTGCACTTCCCCGCCACAGGGAAGCTGCTAGCCGGGAATTCTCTGCCTGGTTCTACCCGCTGCCCGGAACGCTACGCAGGGCAAAAGCGGTTCTCGTCCTCCGTGCTTGCTTTTTCTCAGAAAGAGCCGTGGTGTGCGTTTTCGCCGGAAAACGCGTTTTCGGCCGAAAACGTGTACGTTTGCACTTCCCCGCCACAGGGAAGCTGCTAGCCGGGAATTCTCTGCCTGGTTCTACCCGCTGCCCGGAACGCTACGCAGGGCAAAAGCGGTTCTCGTCCTCCGTGCTTGCTTTTTCTCAGAAAGAGCCGTGGTGTGCGTTTTCGCCGGAAAACGCGTTTTCGGCCGAAAACGTGTACGTTTGCACTTCCCCGCCACAGGGAAGCTGCTAGCCGGGAATTCTCTGCCTGGTTCTACCCGCTGCCCGGAACGCTACGCAGGGCAAAAGCGGTTCTCGTCCTCCGTGCTTGCTTTTTCTCAGAAAGAGCCGTGGTGTGCGTTTTCGCCGGAAAACGCGTTTTCGGCCGAAAACGTGTACGTTTGCACTTCCCCGCCACAGGGAAGCTGCTAGCCGGGAATTCTCTGCCTGGTTCTACCCGCTGCCCGGAACGCTACGCAGGGCAAAAGCGGTTCTCGTCCTCCGTGCTTGCTTTTTCTCAGAAAGAGCCGTGGTGTGCGTTTTCGCCGGAAAACGCGTTTTCGGCCGAAAACGTGTACGTTTGCACTTCCCCGCCACAGGGAAGCTGCTAGCCGGGAATTCTCTGCCTGGTTCTACCCGCTGCCCGGAACGCTACGCAGGGCAAAAGCGGTTCTCGTCCTCCGTGCTTGCTTTTTCTCAGAAAGAGCCGTGGTGTGCGTTTTCGCCGGAAAACGCGTTTTCGGCCGAAAACGTGTACGTTTGCACTTCCCCGCCACAGGGAAGCTGCTAGCCGGGAATTCTCTGCCTGGTTCTACCCGCTGCCCGGAACGCTACGCAGGGCAAAAGCGGTTCTCGTCCTCCGTGCTTGCTTTTTCTCAGAAAGAGCCGTGGTGTGCGTTTTCGCCGGAAAACGCGTTTTCGGCCGAAAACGTGTACGTTTGCACTTCCCCGCCACAGGGAAGCTGCTAGCCGGGAATTCTCTGCCTGGTTCTACCCGCTGCCCGGAACGCTACGCAGGGCAAAAGCGGTTCTCGTCCTCCGTGCTTGCTTTTTCTCAGAAAGAGCCGTGGTGTGCGTTTTCGCCGGAAAACGCGTTTTCGGCCGAAAACGTGTACGTTTGCACTTCCCCGCCACAGGGAAGCTGCTAGCCGGGAATTCTCTGCCTGGTTCTACCCGCTGCCCGGAACGCTACGCAGGGCAAAAGCGGTTCTCGTCCTCCGTGCTTGCTTTTTCTCAGAAAGAGCCGTGGTGTGCGTTTTCGCCGGAAAACGCGTTTTCGGCCGAAAACGTGTACGTTTGCACTTCCCCGCCACAGGGAAGCTGCTAGCCGGGAATTCTCTGCCTGGTTCTACCCGCTGCCCGGAACGCTACGCAGGGCAAAAGCGGTTCTCGTCCTCCGTGCTTGCTTTTTCTCAGAAAGAGCCGTGGTGTGCGTTTTCGCCGGAAAACGCGTTTTCGGCCGAAAACGTGTACGTTTGCACTTCCCCGCCACAGGGAAGCTGCTAGCCGGGAATTCTCTGCCTGGTTCTACCCGCTGCCCGGAACGCTACGCAGGGCAAAAGCGGTTCTCGTCCTCCGTGCTTGCTTTTTCTCAGAAAGAGCCGTGGTGTGCGTTTTCGCCGGAAAACGCGTTTTCGGCCGAAAACGTGTACGTTTGCACTTCCCCGCCACAGGGAAGCTGCTAGCCGGGAATTCTCTGCCTGGTTCTACCCGCTGCCCGGAACGCTACGCAGGGCAAAAGCGGTTCTCGTCCTCCGTGCTTGCTTTTTCTCAGAAAGAGCCGTGGTGTGCGTTTTCGCCGGAAAACGCGTTTTCGGCCGAAAACGTGTACGTTTGCACTTCCCCGCCACAGGGAAGCTGCTAGCCGGGAATTCTCTGCCTGGTTCTACCCGCTGCCCGGAACGCTACGCAGGGCAAAAGCGGTTCTCGTCCTCCGTGCTTGCTTTTTCTCAGAAAGAGCCGTGGTGTGCGTTTTCGCCGGAAAACGCGTTTTCGGCCGAAAACGTGTACGTTTGCACTTCCCCGCCACAGGGAAGCTGCTAGCCGGGAATTCTCTGCCTGGTTCTACCCGCTGCCCGGAACGCTACGCAGGGCAAAAGCGGTTCTCGTCCTCCGTGCTTGCTTTTTCTCAGAAAGAGCCGTGGTGTGCGTTTTCGCCGGAAAACGCGTTTTCGGCCGAAAACGTGTACGTTTGCACTTCCCCGCCACAGGGAAGCTGCTAGCCGGGAATTCTCTGCCTGGTTCTACCCGCTGCCCGGAACGCTACGCAGGGCAAAAGCGGTTCTCGTCCTCCGTGCTTGCTTTTTCTCAGAAAGAGCCGTGGTGTGCGTTTTCGCCGGAAAACGCGTTTTCGGCCGAAAACGTGTACGTTTGCACTTCCCCGCCACAGGGAAGCTGCTAGCCGGGAATTCTCTGCCTGGTTCTACCCGCTGCCCGGAACGCTACGCAGGGCAAAAGCGGTTCTCGTCCTCCGTGCTTGCTTTTTCTCAGAAAGAGCCGTGGTGTGCGTTTTCGCCGGAAAACGCGTTTTCGGCCGAAAACGTGTACGTTTGCACTTCCCCGCCACAGGGAAGCTGCTAGCCGGGAATTCTCTGCCTGGTTCTACCCGCTGCCCGGAACGCTACGCAGGGCAAAAGCGGTTCTCGTCCTCCGTGCTTGCTTTTTCTCAGAAAGAGCCGTGGTGTGCGTTTTCGCCGGAAAACGCGTTTTCGGCCGAAAACGTGTACGTTTGCACTTCCCCGCCACAGGGAAGCTGCTAGCCGGGAATTCTCTGCCTGGTTCTACCCGCTGCCCGGAACGCTACGCAGGGCAAAAGCGGTTCTCGTCCTCCGTGCTTGCTTTTTCTCAGAAAGAGCCGTGGTGTGCGTTTTCGCCGGAAAACGCGTTTTCGGCCGAAAACGTGTACGTTTGCACTTCCCCGCCACAGGGAAGCTGCTAGCCGGGAATTCTCTGCCTGGTTCTACCCGCTGCCCGGAACGCTACGCAGGGCAAAAGCGGTTCTCGTCCTCCGTGCTTGCTTTTTCTCAGAAAGAGCCGTGGTGTGCGTTTTCGCCGGAAAACGCGTTTTCGGCCGAAAACGTGTACGTTTGCACTTCCCCGCCACAGGGAAGCTGCTAGCCGGGAATTCTCTGCCTGGTTCTACCCGCTGCCCGGAACGCTACGCAGGGCAAAAGCGGTTCTCGTCCTCCGTGCTTGCTTTTTCTCAGAAAGAGCCGTGGTGTGCGTTTTCGCCGGAAAACGCGTTTTCGGCCGAAAACGTGTACGTTTGCACTTCCCCGCCACAGGGAAGCTGCTAGCCGGGAATTCTCTGCCTGGTTCTACCCGCTGCCCGGAACGCTACGCAGGGCAAAAGCGGTTCTCGTCCTCCGTGCTTGCTTTTTCTCAGAAAGAGCCGTGGTGTGCGTTTTCGCCGGAAAACGCGTTTTCGGCCGAAAACGTGTACGTTTGCACTTCCCCGCCACAGGGAAGCTGCTAGCCGGGAATTCTCTGCCTGGTTCTACCCGCTGCCCGGAACGCTACGCAGGGCAAAAGCGGTTCTCGTCCTCCGTGCTTGCTTTTTCTCAGAAAGAGCCGTGGTGTGCGTTTTCGCCGGAAAACGCGTTTTCGGCCGAAAACGTGTACGTTTGCACTTCCCCGCCACAGGGAAGCTGCTAGCCGGGAATTCTCTGCCTGGTTCTACCCGCTGCCCGGAACGCTACGCAGGGCAAAAGCGGTTCTCGTCCTCCGTGCTTGCTTTTTCTCAGAAAGAGCCGTGGTGTGCGTTTTCGCCGGAAAACGCGTTTTCGGCCGAAAACGTGTACGTTTGCACTTCCCCGCCACAGGGAAGCTGCTAGCCGGGAATTCTCTGCCTGGTTCTACCCGCTGCCCGGAACGCTACGCAGGGCAAAAGCGGTTCTCGTCCTCCGTGCTTGCTTTTTCTCAGAAAGAGCCGTGGTGTGCGTTTTCGCCGGAAAACGCGTTTTCGGCCGAAAACGTGTACGTTTGCACTTCCCCGCCACAGGGAAGCTGCTAGCCGGGAATTCTCTGCCTGGTTCTACCCGCTGCCCGGAACGCTACGCAGGGCAAAAGCGGTTCTCGTCCTCCGTGCTTGCTTTTTCTCAGAAAGAGCCGTGGTGTGCGTTTTCGCCGGAAAACGCGTTTTCGGCCGAAAACGTGTACGTTTGCACTTCCCCGCCACAGGGAAGCTGCTAGCCGGGAATTCTCTGCCTGGTTCTACCCGCTGCCCGGAACGCTACGCAGGGCAAAAGCGGTTCTCGTCCTCCGTGCTTGCTTTTTCTCAGAAAGAGCCGTGGTGTGCGTTTTCGCCGGAAAACGCGTTTTCGGCCGAAAACGTGTACGTTTGCACTTCCCCGCCACAGGGAAGCTGCTAGCCGGGAATTCTCTGCCTGGTTCTACCCGCTGCCCGGAACGCTACGCAGGGCAAAAGCGGTTCTCGTCCTCCGTGCTTGCTTTTTCTCAGAAAGAGCCGTGGTGTGCGTTTTCGCCGGAAAACGCGTTTTCGGCCGAAAACGTGTACGTTTGCACTTCCCCGCCACAGGGAAGCTGCTAGCCGGGAATTCTCTGCCTGGTTCTACCCGCTGCCCGGAACGCTACGCAGGGCAAAAGCGGTTCTCGTCCTCCGTGCTTGCTTTTTCTCAGAAAGAGCCGTGGTGTGCGTTTTCGCCGGAAAACGCGTTTTCGGCCGAAAACGTGTACGTTTGCACTTCCCCGCCACAGGGAAGCTGCTAGCCGGGAATTCTCTGCCTGGTTCTACCCGCTGCCCGGAACGCTACGCAGGGCAAAAGCGGTTCTCGTCCTCCGTGCTTGCTTTTTCTCAGAAAGAGCCGTGGTGTGCGTTTTCGCCGGAAAACGCGTTTTCGGCCGAAAACGTGTACGTTTGCACTTCCCCGCCACAGGGAAGCTGCTAGCCGGGAATTCTCTGCCTGGTTCTACCCGCTGCCCGGAACGCTACGCAGGGCAAAAGCGGTTCTCGTCCTCCGTGCTTGCTTTTTCTCAGAAAGAGCCGTGGTGTGCGTTTTCGCCGGAAAACGCGTTTTCGGCCGAAAACGTGTACGTTTGCACTTCCCCGCCACAGGGAAGCTGCTAGCCGGGAATTCTCTGCCTGGTTCTACCCGCTGCCCGGAACGCTACGCAGGGCAAAAGCGGTTCTCGTCCTCCGTGCTTGCTTTTTCTCAGAAAGAGCCGTGGTGTGCGTTTTCGCCGGAAAACGCGTTTTCGGCCGAAAACGTGTACGTTTGCACTTCCCCGCCACAGGGAAGCTGCTAGCCGGGAATTCTCTGCCTGGTTCTACCCGCTGCCCGGAACGCTACGCAGGGCAAAAGCGGTTCTCGTCCTCCGTGCTTGCTTTTTCTCAGAAAGAGCCGTGGTGTGCGTTTTCGCCGGAAAACGCGTTTTCGGCCGAAAACGTGTACGTTTGCACTTCCCCGCCACAGGGAAGCTGCTAGCCGGGAATTCTCTGCCTGGTTCTACCCGCTGCCCGGAACGCTACGCAGGGCAAAAGCGGTTCTCGTCCTCCGTGCTTGCTTTTTCTCAGAAAGAGCCGTGGTGTGCGTTTTCGCCGGAAAACGCGTTTTCGGCCGAAAACGTGTACGTTTGCACTTCCCCGCCACAGGGAAGCTGCTAGCCGGGAATTCTCTGCCTGGTTCTACCCGCTGCCCGGAACGCTACGCAGGGCAAAAGCGGTTCTCGTCCTCCGTGCTTGCTTTTTCTCAGAAAGAGCCGTGGTGTGCGTTTTCGCCGGAAAACGCGTTTTCGGCCGAAAACGTGTACGTTTGCACTTCCCCGCCACAGGGAAGCTGCTAGCCGGGAATTCTCTGCCTGGTTCTACCCGCTGCCCGGAACGCTACGCAGGGCAAAAGCGGTTCTCGTCCTCCGTGCTTTTTCTCAGAAAGAGCCGTGGTGTGCGTTTTCGCCGGAAAACGCGTTTTCGGCCGAAAACGTGTACGTTTGCACTTCCCCGCCACAGGGAAGCTGCTAGCCGGGAATTCTCTGCCTGGTTCTACCCGCTGCCCGGAACGCTACGCAGGGCAAAAGCGGTTCTCGTCCTCCGTGCTTGCTTTTTCTCAGAAAGAGCCGTGGTGTGCGTTTTCGCCGGAAAACGCGTTTTCGGCCGAAAACGTGTACGTTTGCACTTCCCCGCCACAGGGAAGCTGCTAGCCGGGAATTCTCTGCCTGGTTCTACCCGCTGCCCGGAACGCTACGCAGGGCAAAAGCGGTTCTCGTCCTCCGTGCTTGCTTTTTCTCAGAAAGAGCCGTGGTGTGCGTTTTCGCCGGAAAACGCGTTTTCGGCCGAAAACGTGTACGTTTGCACTTCCCCGCCACAGGGAAGCTGCTAGCCGGGAATTCTCTGCCTGGTTCTACCCGCTGCCCGGAACGCTACGCAGGGCAAAAGCGGTTCTCGTCCTCCGTGCTTGCTTTTTCTCAGAAAGAGCCGTGGTGTGCGTTTTCGCCGGAAAACGCGTTTTCGGCCGAAAACGTGTACGTTTGCACTTCCCCGCCACAGGGAAGCTGCTAGCCGGGAATTCTCTGCCTGGTTCTACCCGCTGCCCGGAACGCTACGCAGGGCAAAAGCGGTTCTCGTCCTCCGTGCTTGCTTTTTCTCAGAAAGAGCCGTGGTGTGCGTTTTCGCCGGAAAACGCGTTTTCGGCCGAAAACGTGTACGTTTGCACTTCCCCGCCACAGGGAAGCTGCTAGCCGGGAATTCTCTGCCTGGTTCTACCCGCTGCCCGGAACGCTACGCAGGGCAAAAGCGGTTCTCGTCCTCCGTGCTTGCTTTTTCTCAGAAAGAGCCGTGGTGTGCGTTTTCGCCGGAAAACGCGTTTTCGGCCGAAAACGTGTACGTTTGCACTTCCCCGCCACAGGGAAGCTGCTAGCCGGGAATTCTCTGCCTGGTTCTACCCGCTGCCCGGAACGCTACGCAGGGCAAAAGCGGTTCTCGTCCTCCGTGCTTGCTTTTTCTCAGAAAGAGCCGTGGTGTGCGTTTTCGCCGGAAAACGCGTTTTCGGCCGAAAACGTGTACGTTTGCACTTCCCCGCCACAGGGAAGCTGCTAGCCGGGAATTCTCTGCCTGGTTCTACCCGCTGCCCGGAACGCTACGCAGGGCAAAAGCGGTTCTCGTCCTCCGTGCTTGCTTTTTCTCAGAAAGAGCCGTGGTGTGCGTTTTCGCCGGAAAACGCGTTTTCGGCCGAAAACGTGTACGTTTGCACTTCCCCGCCACAGGGAAGCTGCTAGCCGGGAATTCTCTGCCTGGTTCTACCCGCTGCCCGGAACGCTACGCAGGGCAAAAGCGGTTCTCGTCCTCCGTGCTTGCTTTTTCTCAGAAAGAGCCGTGGTGTGCGTTTTCGCCGGAAAACGCGTTTTCGGCCGAAAACGTGTACGTTTGCACTTCCCCGCCACAGGGAAGCTGCTAGCCGGGAATTCTCTGCCTGGTTCTACCCGCTGCCCGGAACGCTACGCAGGGCAAAAGCGGTTCTCGTCCTCCGTGCTTGCTTTTTCTCAGAAAGAGCCGTGGTGTGCGTTTTCGCCGGAAAACGCGTTTTCGGCCGAAAACGTGTACGTTTGCACTTCCCCGCCACAGGGAAGCTGCTAGCCGGGAATTCTCTGCCTGGTTCTACCCGCTGCCCGGAACGCTACGCAGGGCAAAAGCGGTTCTCGTCCTCCGTGCTTGCTTTTTCTCAGAAAGAGCCGTGGTGTGCGTTTTCGCCGGAAAACGCGTTTTCGGCCGAAAACGTGTACGTTTGCACTTCCCCGCCACAGGGAAGCTGCTAGCCGGGAATTCTCTGCCTGGTTCTACCCGCTGCCCGGAACGCTACGCAGGGCAAAAGCGGTTCTCGTCCTCCGTGCTTGCTTTTTCTCAGAAAGAGCCGTGGTGTGCGTTTTCGCCGGAAAACGCGTTTTCGGCCGAAAACGTGTACGTTTGCACTTCCCCGCCACAGGGAAGCTGCTAGCCGGGAATTCTCTGCCTGGTTCTACCCGCTGCCCGGAACGCTACGCAGGGCAAAAGCGGTTCTCGTCCTCCGTGCTTGCTTTTTCTCAGAAAGAGCCGTGGTGTGCGTTTTCGCCGGAAAACGCGTTTTCGGCCGAAAACGTGTACGTTTGCACTTCCCCGCCACAGGGAAGCTGCTAGCCGGGAATTCTCTGCCTGGTTCTACCCGCTGCCCGGAACGCTACGCAGGGCAAAAGCGGTTCTCGTCCTCCGTGCTTGCTTTTTCTCAGAAAGAGCCGTGGTGTGCGTTTTCGCCGGAAAACGCGTTTTCGGCCGAAAACGTGTACGTTTGCACTTCCCCGCCACAGGGAAGCTGCTAGCCGGGAATTCTCTGCCTGGTTCTACCCGCTGCCCGGAACGCTACGCAGGGCAAAAGCGGTTCTCGTCCTCCGTGCTTGCTTTTTCTCAGAAAGAGCCGTGGTGTGCGTTTTCGCCGGAAAACGCGTTTTCGGCCGAAAACGTGTACGTTTGCACTTCCCCGCCACAGGGAAGCTGCTAGCCGGGAATTCTCTGCCTGGTTCTACCCGCTGCCCGGAACGCTACGCAGGGCAAAAGCGGTTCTCGTCCTCCGTGCTTGCTTTTTCTCAGAAAGAGCCGTGGTGTGCGTTTTCGCCGGAAAACGCGTTTTCGGCCGAAAACGTGTACGTTTGCACTTCCCCGCCACAGGGAAGCTGCTAGCCGGGAATTCTCTGCCTGGTTCTACCCGCTGCCCGGAACGCTACGCAGGGCAAAAGCGGTTCTCGTCCTCCGTGCTTGCTTTTTCTCAGAAAGAGCCGTGGTGTGCGTTTTCGCCGGAAAACGCGTTTTCGGCCGAAAACGTGTACGTTTGCACTTCCCCGCCACAGGGAAGCTGCTAGCCGGGAATTCTCTGCCTGGTTCTACCCGCTGCCCGGAACGCTACGCAGGGCAAAAGCGGTTCTCGTCCTCCGTGCTTGCTTTTTCTCAGAAAGAGCCGTGGTGTGCGTTTTCGCCGGAAAACGCGTTTTCGGCCGAAAACGTGTACGTTTGCACTTCCCCGCCACAGGGAAGCTGCTAGCCGGGAATTCTCTGCCTGGTTCTACCCGCTGCCCGGAACGCTACGCAGGGCAAAAGCGGTTCTCGTCCTCCGTGCTTGCTTTTTCTCAGAAAGAGCCGTGGTGTGCGTTTTCGCCGGAAAACGCGTTTTCGGCCGAAAACGTGTACGTTTGCACTTCCCCGCCACAGGGAAGCTGCTAGCCGGGAATTCTCTGCCTGGTTCTACCCGCTGCCCGGAACGCTACGCAGGGCAAAAGCGGTTCTCGTCCTCCGTGCTTGCTTTTTCTCAGAAAGAGCCGTGGTGTGCGTTTTCGCCGGAAAACGCGTTTTCGGCCGAAAACGTGTACGTTTGCACTTCCCCGCCACAGGGAAGCTGCTAGCCGGGAATTCTCTGCCTGGTTCTACCCGCTGCCCGGAACGCTACGCAGGGCAAAAGCGGTTCTCGTCCTCCGTGCTTGCTTTTTCTCAGAAAGAGCCGTGGTGTGCGTTTTCGCCGGAAAACGCGTTTTCGGCCGAAAACGTGTACGTTTGCACTTCCCCGCCACAGGGAAGCTGCTAGCCGGGAATTCTCTGCCTGGTTCTACCCGCTGCCCGGAACGCTACGCAGGGCAAAAGCGGTTCTCGTCCTCCGTGCTTGCTTTTTCTCAGAAAGAGCCGTGGTGTGCGTTTTCGCCGGAAAACGCGTTTTCGGCCGAAAACGTGTACGTTTGCACTTCCCCGCCACAGGGAAGCTGCTAGCCGGGAATTCTCTGCCTGGTTCTACCCGCTGCCCGGAACGCTACGCAGGGCAAAAGCGGTTCTCGTCCTCCGTGCTTGCTTTTTCTCAGAAAGAGCCGTGGTGTGCGTTTTCGCCGGAAAACGCGTTTTCGGCCGAAAACGTGTACGTTTGCACTTCCCCGCCACAGGGAAGCTGCTAGCCGGGAATTCTCTGCCTGGTTCTACCCGCTGCCCGGAACGCTACGCAGGGCAAAAGCGGTTCTCGTCCTCCGTGCTTGCTTTTTCTCAGAAAGAGCCGTGGTGTGCGTTTTCGCCGGAAAACGCGTTTTCGGCCGAAAACGTGTACGTTTGCACTTCCCCGCCACAGGGAAGCTGCTAGCCGGGAATTCTCTGCCTGGTTCTACCCGCTGCCCGGAACGCTACGCAGGGCAAAAGCGGTTCTCGTCCTCCGTGCTTGCTTTTTCTCAGAAAGAGCCGTGGTGTGCGTTTTCGCCGGAAAACGCGTTTTCGGCCGAAAACGTGTACGTTTGCACTTCCCCGCCACAGGGAAGCTGCTAGCCGGGAATTCTCTGCCTGGTTCTACCCGCTGCCCGGAACGCTACGCAGGGCAAAAGCGGTTCTCGTCCTCCGTGCTTGCTTTTTCTCAGAAAGAGCCGTGGTGTGCGTTTTCGCCGGAAAACGCGTTTTCGGCCGAAAACGTGTACGTTTGCACTTCCCCGCCACAGGGAAGCTGCTAGCCGGGAATTCTCTGCCTGGTTCTACCCGCTGCCCGGAACGCTACGCAGGGCAAAAGCGGTTCTCGTCCTCCGTGCTTGCTTTTTCTCAGAAAGAGCCGTGGTGTGCGTTTTCGCCGGAAAACGCGTTTTCGGCCGAAAACGTGTACGTTTGCACTTCCCCGCCACAGGGAAGCTGCTAGCCGGGAATTCTCTGCCTGGTTCTACCCGCTGCCCGGAACGCTACGCAGGGCAAAAGCGGTTCTCGTCCTCCGTGCTTGCTTTTTCTCAGAAAGAGCCGTGGTGTGCGTTTTCGCCGGAAAACGCGTTTTCGGCCGAAAACGTGTACGTTTGCACTTCCCCGCCACAGGGAAGCTGCTAGCCGGGAATTCTCTGCCTGGTTCTACCCGCTGCCCGGAACGCTACGCAGGGCAAAAGCGGTTCTCGTCCTCCGTGCTTGCTTTTTCTCAGAAAGAGCCGTGGTGTGCGTTTTCGCCGGAAAACGCGTTTTCGGCCGAAAACGTGTACGTTTGCACTTCCCCGCCACAGGGAAGCTGCTAGCCGGGAATTCTCTGCCTGGTTCTACCCGCTGCCCGGAACGCTACGCAGGGCAAAAGCGGTTCTCGTCCTCCGTGCTTGCTTTTTCTCAGAAAGAGCCGTGGTGTGCGTTTTCGCCGGAAAACGCGTTTTCGGCCGAAAACGTGTACGTTTGCACTTCCCCGCCACAGGGAAGCTGCTAGCCGGGAATTCTCTGCCTGGTTCTACCCGCTGCCCGGAACGCTACGCAGGGCAAAAGCGGTTCTCGTCCTCCGTGCTTGCTTTTTCTCAGAAAGAGCCGTGGTGTGCGTTTTCGCCGGAAAACGCGTTTTCGGCCGAAAACGTGTACGTTTGCACTTCCCCGCCACAGGGAAGCTGCTAGCCGGGAATTCTCTGCCTGGTTCTACCCGCTGCCCGGAACGCTACGCAGGGCAAAAGCGGTTCTCGTCCTCCGTGCTTGCTTTTTCTCAGAAAGAGCCGTGGTGTGCGTTTTCGCCGGAAAACGCGTTTTCGGCCGAAAACGTGTACGTTTGCACTTCCCCGCCACAGGGAAGCTGCTAGCCGGGAATTCTCTGCCTGGTTCTACCCGCTGCCCGGAACGCTACGCAGGGCAAAAGCGGTTCTCGTCCTCCGTGCTTGCTTTTTCTCAGAAAGAGCCGTGGTGTGCGTTTTCGCCGGAAAACGCGTTTTCGGCCGAAAACGTGTACGTTTGCACTTCCCCGCCACAGGGAAGCTGCTAGCCGGGAATTCTCTGCCTGGTTCTACCCGCTGCCCGGAACGCTACGCAGGGCAAAAGCGGTTCTCGTCCTCCGTGCTTGCTTTTTCTCAGAAAGAGCCGTGGTGTGCGTTTTCGCCGGAAAACGCGTTTTCGGCCGAAAACGTGTACGTTTGCACTTCCCCGCCACAGGGAAGCTGCTAGCCGGGAATTCTCTGCCTGGTTCTACCCGCTGCCCGGAACGCTACGCAGGGCAAAAGCGGTTCTCGTCCTCCGTGCTTGCTTTTTCTCAGAAAGAGCCGTGGTGTGCGTTTTCGCCGGAAAACGCGTTTTCGGCCGAAAACGTGTACGTTTGCACTTCCCCGCCACAGGGAAGCTGCTAGCCGGGAATTCTCTGCCTGGTTCTACCCGCTGCCCGGAACGCTACGCAGGGCAAAAGCGGTTCTCGTCCTCCGTGCTTGCTTTTTCTCAGAAAGAGCCGTGGTGTGCGTTTTCGCCGGAAAACGCGTTTTCGGCCGAAAACGTGTACGTTTGCACTTCCCCGCCACAGGGAAGCTGCTAGCCGGGAATTCTCTGCCTGGTTCTACCCGCTGCCCGGAACGCTACGCAGGGCAAAAGCGGTTCTCGTCCTCCGTGCTTGCTTTTTCTCAGAAAGAGCCGTGGTGTGCGTTTTCGCCGGAAAACGCGTTTTCGGCCGAAAACGTGTACGTTTGCACTTCCCCGCCACAGGGAAGCTGCTAGCCGGGAATTCTCTGCCTGGTTCTACCCGCTGCCCGGAACGCTACGCAGGGCAAAAGCGGTTCTCGTCCTCCGTGCTTGCTTTTTCTCAGAAAGAGCCGTGGTGTGCGTTTTCGCCGGAAAACGCGTTTTCGGCCGAAAACGTGTACGTTTGCACTTCCCCGCCACAGGGAAGCTGCTAGCCGGGAATTCTCTGCCTGGTTCTACCCGCTGCCCGGAACGCTACGCAGGGCAAAAGCGGTTCTCGTCCTCCGTGCTTGCTTTTTCTCAGAAAGAGCCGTGGTGTGCGTTTTCGCCGGAAAACGCGTTTTCGGCCGAAAACGTGTACGTTTGCACTTCCCCGCCACAGGGAAGCTGCTAGCCGGGAATTCTCTGCCTGGTTCTACCCGCTGCCCGGAACGCTACGCAGGGCAAAAGCGGTTCTCGTCCTCCGTGCTTGCTTTTTCTCAGAAAGAGCCGTGGTGTGCGTTTTCGCCGGAAAACGCGTTTTCGGCCGAAAACGTGTACGTTTGCACTTCCCCGCCACAGGGAAGCTGCTAGCCGGGAATTCTCTGCCTGGTTCTACCCGCTGCCCGGAACGCTACGCAGGGCAAAAGCGGTTCTCGTCCTCCGTGCTTGCTTTTTCTCAGAAAGAGCCGTGGTGTGCGTTTTCGCCGGAAAACGCGTTTTCGGCCGAAAACGTGTACGTTTGCACTTCCCCGCCACAGGGAAGCTGCTAGCCGGGAATTCTCTGCCTGGTTCTACCCGCTGCCCGGAACGCTACGCAGGGCAAAAGCGGTTCTCGTCCTCCGTGCTTGCTTTTTCTCAGAAAGAGCCGTGGTGTGCGATTTCGCCGGCAAACGCGTTTTCGGCCGAAAACGTGTACGTTTGCACTTCCCCGCCACAGGGAAGCTGCTAGCCGGGAATTCTCTGCCTGGTTCTACCCGCTGCCCGGAACGCTACGCAGGGCAAAAGCGGTTCTCGTCCTCCGTGCTTGCTTTTTCTCAGAAAGAGCCGTGGTGTGCGTTTTCGCCGGAAAACGCGTTTTCGGCCGAAAACGTGTACGTTTGCACTTCCCCGCCACAGGGAAGCTGCTAGCCGGGAATTCTCTGCCTGGTTCTACCCGCTGCCCGGAACGCTACGCAGGGCAAAAGCGGTTCTCGTCCTCCGTGCTTGCTTTTTCTCAGAAAGAGCCGTGGTGTGCGTTTTCGCCGGAAAACGCGTTTTCGGCCGAAAACGTGTACGTTTGCACTTCCCCGCCACAGGGAAGCTGCTAGCCGGGAATTCTCTGCCTGGTTCTACCCGCTGCCCGGAACGCTACGCAGGGCAAAAGCGGTTCTCGTCCTCCGTGCTTGCTTTTTCTCAGAAAGAGCCGTGGTGTGCGTTTTCGCCGGAAAACGCGTTTTCGGCCGAAAACGTGTACGTTTGCACTTCCCCGCCACAGGGAAGCTGCTAGCCGGGAATTCTCTGCCTGGTTCTACCCGCTGCCCGGAACGCTACGCAGGGCAAAAGCGGTTCTCGTCCTCCGTGCTTGCTTTTTCTCAGAAAGAGCCGTGGTGTGCGTTTTCGCCGGAAAACGCGTTTTCGGCCGAAAACGTGTACGTTTGCACTTCCCCGCCACAGGGAAGCTGCTAGCCGGGAATTCTCTGCCTGGTTCTACCCGCTGCCCGGAACGCTACGCAGGGCAAAAGCGGTTCTCGTCCTCCGTGCTTGCTTTTTCTCAGAAAGAGCCGTGGTGTGCGTTTTCGCCGGAAAACGCGTTTTCGGCCGAAAACGTGTACGTTTGCACTTCCCCGCCACAGGGAAGCTGCTAGCCGGGAATTCTCTGCCTGGTTCTACCCGCTGCCCGGAACGCTACGCAGGGCAAAAGCGGTTCTCGTCCTCCGTGCTTGCTTTTTCTCAGAAAGAGCCGTGGTGTGCGTTTTCGCCGGAAAACGCGTTTTCGGCCGAAAACGTGTACGTTTGCACTTCCCCGCCACAGGGAAGCTGCTAGCCGGGAATTCTCTGCCTGGTTCTACCCGCTGCCCGGAACGCTACGCAGGGCAAAAGCGGTTCTCGTCCTCCGTGCTTGCTTTTTCTCAGAAAGAGCCGTGGTGTGCGTTTTCGCCGGAAAACGCGTTTTCGGCCGAAAACGTGTACGTTTGCACTTCCCCGCCACAGGGAAGCTGCTAGCCGGGAATTCTCTGCCTGGTTCTACCCGCTGCCCGGAACGCTACGCAGGGCAAAAGCGGTTCTCGTCCTCCGTGCTTGCTTTTTCTCAGAAAGAGCCGTGGTGTGCGTTTTCGCCGGAAAACGCGTTTTCGGCCGAAAACGTGTACGTTTGCACTTCCCCGCCACAGGGAAGCTGCTAGCCGGGAATTCTCTGCCTGGTTCTACCCGCTGCCCGGAACGCTACGCAGGGCAAAAGCGGTTCTCGTCCTCCGTGCTTGCTTTTTCTCAGAAAGAGCCGTGGTGTGCGTTTTCGCCGGAAAACGCGTTTTCGGCCGAAAACGTGTACGTTTGCACTTCCCCGCCACAGGGAAGCTGCTAGCCGGGAATTCTCTGCCTGGTTCTACCCGCTGCCCGGAACGCTACGCAGGGCAAAAGCGGTTCTCGTCCTCCGTGCTTGCTTTTTCTCAGAAAGAGCCGTGGTGTGCGTTTTCGCCGGCAAACGCGTTTTCGGCCGAAAACGTGTACGTTTGCACTTCCCCGCCACAGGGAAGCTGCTAGCCGGGAATTCTCTGCCTGGTTCTACCCGCTGCCCGGAACGCTACGCAGGGCAAAAGCGGTTCTCGTCCTCCGTGCTTGCTTTTTCTCAGAAAGAGCCGTGGTGTGCGTTTTCGCCGGCAAACGCGTTTTCGGCCGAAAACGTGTACGTTTGCACTTCCCCGCCACAGGGAAGCTGCTAGCCGGGAATTCTCTGCCTGGTTCTACCCGCTGCCCGGAACGCTACGCAGGGCAAAAGCGGTTCTCGTCCTCCGTGCTTGCTTTTTCTCAGAAAGAGCCGTGGTGTGCGTTTTCGCCGGCAAACGCGTTTTCGGCCGAAAACGTGTACGTTTGCACTTCCCCGCCACAGGGAAGCTGCTAGCCGGGAATTCTCTGCCTGGTTCTACCCGCTGCCCGGAACGCTACGCAGGGCAAAAGCGGTTCTCGTCCTCCGTGCTTGCTTTTTCTCAGAAAGAGCCGTGGTGTGCGTTTTCGCCGGCAAACGCGTTTTCGGCCGAAAACGTGTACGTTTGCACTTCCCCGCCACAGGGAAGCTGCTAGCCGGGAATTCTCTGCCTGGTTCTACCCGCTGCCCGGAACGCTACGCAGGGCAAAAGCGGTTCTCGTCCTCCGTGCTTGCTTTTTCTCAGAAAGAGCCGTGGTGTGCGTTTTCGCCGGCAAACGCGTTTTCGGCCGAAAACGTGTACGTTTGCACTTCCCCGCCACAGGGAAGCTGCTAGCCGGGAATTCTCTGCCTGGTTCTACCCGCTGCCCGGAACGCTACGCAGGGCAAAAGCGGTTCTCGTCCTCCGTGCTTGCTTTTTCTCAGAAAGAGCCGTGGTGTGCGTTTTCGCCGGAAAACGCGTTTTCGGCCGAAAACGTGTACGTTTGCACTTCCCCGCCACAGGGAAGCTGCTAGCCGGGAATTCTCTGCCTGGTTCTACCCGCTGCCCGGAACGCTACGCAGGGCAAAAGCGGTTCTCGTCCTCCGTGCTTGCTTTTTCTCAGAAAGAGCCGTGGTGTGCGTTTTCGCCGGCAAACGCGTTTTCGGCCGAAAACGTGTACGTTTGCACTTCCCCGCCACAGGGAAGCTGCTAGCCGGGAATTCTCTGCCTGGTTCTACCCGCTGCCCGGAACGCTACGCAGGGCAAAAGCGGTTCTCGTCCTCCGTGCTTGCTTTTTCTCAGAAAGAGCCGTGGTGTGCGTTTTCGCCGGCAAACGCGTTTTCGGCCGAAAACGTGTACGTTTGCACTTCCCCGCCACAGGGAAGCTGCTAGCCGGGAATTCTCTGCCTGGTTCTACCCGCTGCCCGGAACGCTACGCAGGGCAAAAGCGGTTCTCGTCCTCCGTGCTTGCTTTTTCTCAGAAAGAGCCGTGGTGTGCGTTTTCGCCGGCAAACGCGTTTTCGGCCGAAAACGTGTACGTTTGCACTTCCCCGCCACAGGGAAGCTGCTAGCCGGGAATTCTCTGCCTGGTTCTACCCGCTGCCCGGAACGCTACGCAGGGCAAAAGCGGTTCTCGTCCTCCGTGCTTGCTTTTTCTCAGAAAGAGCCTTGGTGTGCGTTTTCGCCGGCAAACGCGTTTTCGGCCGAAAACGTGTACGTTTGCACTTCCCCGCCACAGGGAAGCTGCTAGCCGGGAATTCTCTGCCTGGTTCTACCCGCTGCCCGGAACGCTACGCAGGGCAAAAGCGGTTCTCGTCCTCCGTGCTTGCTTTTTCTCAGAAAGAGCCGTGGTGTGCGTTTTCGCCGGCAAACGCGTTTTCGGCCGAAAACGTGTACGTTTGCACTTCCCCGCCACAGGGAAGCTGCTAGCCGGGAATTCTCTGCCTGGTTCTACCCGCTGCCCGGAACGCTACGCAGGGCAAAAGCGGTTCTCGTCCTCCGTGCTTGCTTTTTCTCAGAAAGAGCCGTGGTGTGCGTTTTCGCCGGAAAACGCGTTTTCGGCCGAAAACGTGTACGTTTGCACTTCCCCGCCACAGGGAAGCTGCTAGCCGGGAATTCTCTGCCTGGTTCTACCCGCTGCCCGGAACGCTACGCAGGGCAAAAGCGGTTCTCGTCCTCCGTGCTTGCTTTTTCTCAGAAAGAGCCGTGGTGTGCGTTTTCGCCGGAAAACGCGTTTTCGGCCGAAAACGTGTACGTTTGCACTTCCCCGCCACAGGGAAGCTGCTAGCCGGGAATTCTCTGCCTGGTTCTACCCGCTGCCCGGAACGCTACGCAGGGCAAAAGCGGTTCTCGTCCTCCGTGCTTGCTTTTTCTCAGAAAGAGCCGTGGTGTGCGTTTTCGCCGGAAAACGCGTTTTCGGCCGAAAACGTGTACGTTTGCACTTCCCCGCCACAGGGAAGCTGCTAGCCGGGAATTCTCTGCCTGGTTCTACCCGCTGCCCGGAACGCTACGCAGGGCAAAAGCGGTTCTCGTCCTCCGTGCTTGCTTTTTCTCAGAAAGAGCCGTGGTGTGCGTTTTCGCCGGAAAACGCGTTTTCGGCCGAAAACGTGTACGTTTGCACTTCCCCGCCACAGGGAAGCTGCTAGCCGGGAATTCTCTGCCTGGTTCTACCCGCTGCCCGGAACGCTACGCAGGGCAAAAGCGGTTCTCGTCCTCCGTGCTTGCTTTTTCTCAGAAAGAGCCGTGGTGTGCGTTTTCGCCGGAAAACGCGTTTTCGGCCGAAAACGTGTACGTTTGCACTTCCCCGCCACAGGGAAGCTGCTAGCCGGGAATTCTCTGCCTGGTTCTACCCGCTGCCCGGAACGCTACGCAGGGCAAAAGCGGTTCTCGTCCTCCGTGCTTGCTTTTTCTCAGAAAGAGCCGTGGTGTGCGTTTTCGCCGGAAAACGCGTTTTCGGCCGAAAACGTGTACGTTTGCACTTCCCCGCCACAGGGAAGCTGCTAGCCGGGAATTCTCTGCCTGGTTCTACCCGCTGCCCGGAACGCTACGCAGGGCAAAAGCGGTTCTCGTCCTCCGTGCTTGCTTTTTCTCAGAAAGAGCCGTGGTGTGCGTTTTCGCCGGAAAACGCGTTTTCGGCCGAAAACGTGTACGTTTGCACTTCCCCGCCACAGGGAAGCTGCTAGCCGGGAATTCTCTGCCTGGTTCTACCCGCTGCCCGGAACGCTACGCAGGGCAAAAGCGGTTCTCGTCCTCCGTGCTTGCTTTTTCTCAGAAAGAGCCGTGGTGTGCGTTTTCGCCGGAAAACGCGTTTTCGGCCGAAAACGTGTACGTTTGCACTTCCCCGCCACAGGGAAGCTGCTAGCCGGGAATTCTCTGCCTGGTTCTACCCGCTGCCCGGAACGCTACGCAGGGCAAAAGCGGTTCTCGTCCTCCGTGCTTGCTTTTTCTCAGAAAGAGCCGTGGTGTGCGTTTTCGCCGGAAAACGCGTTTTCGGCCGAAAACGTGTACGTTTGCACTTCCCCGCCACAGGGAAGCTGCTAGCCGGGAATTCTCTGCCTGGTTCTACCCGCTGCCCGGAACGCTACGCAGGGCAAAAGCGGTTCTCGTCCTCCGTGCTTGCTTTTTCTCAGAAAGAGCCGTGGTGTGCGTTTTCGCCGGAAAACGCGTTTTCGGCCGAAAACGTGTACGTTTGCACTTCCCCGCCACAGGGAAGCTGCTAGCCGGGAATTCTCTGCCTGGTTCTACCCGCTGCCCGGAACGCTACGCAGGGCAAAAGCGGTTCTCGTCCTCCGTGCTTGCTTTTTCTCAGAAAGAGCCGTGGTGTGCGTTTTCGCCGGAAAACGCGTTTTCGGCCGAAAACGTGTACGTTTGCACTTCCCCGCCACAGGGAAGCTGCTAGCCGGGAATTCTCTGCCTGGTTCTACCCGCTGCCCGGAACGCTACGCAGGGCAAAAGCGGTTCTCGTCCTCCGTGCTTGCTTTTTCTCAGAAAGAGCCGTGGTGTGCGTTTTCGCCGGAAAACGCGTTTTCGGCCGAAAACGTGTACGTTTGCACTTCCCCGCCACAGGGAAGCTGCTAGCCGGGAATTCTCTGCCTGGTTCTACCCGCTGCCCGGAACGCTACGCAGGGCAAAAGCGGTTCTCGTCCTCCGTGCTTGCTTTTTCTCAGAAAGAGCCCTGGTGTGCGTTTTCGCCGGCAAACGCGTTTTCGGCCGAAAACGTGTACGTTTGCACTTCCCCGCCACAGGGAAGCTGCTAGCCGGGAATTCTCTGCCTGGTTCTACCCGCTGCCCGGAACGCTACGCAGGGCAAAAGCGGTTCTCGTCCTCCGTGCTTGCTTTTTCTCAGAAAGAGCCGTGGTGTGCGTTTTCGCCGGAAAACGCGTTTTCGGCCGAAAACGTGTACGTTTGCACTTCCCCGCCACAGGGAAGCTGCTAGCCGGGAATTCTCTGCCTGGTTCTACCCGCTGCCCGGAACGCTACGCAGGGCAAAAGCGGTTCTCGTCCTCCGTGCTTGCTTTTTCTCAGAAAGAGCCGTGGTGTGCGTTTTCGCCGGAAAACGCGTTTTCGGCCGAAAACGTGTACGTTTGCACTTCCCCGCCACAGGGAAGCTGCTAGCCGGGAATTCTCTGCCTGGTTCTACCCGCTGCCCGGAACGCTACGCAGGGCAAAAGCGGTTCTCGTCCTCCGTGCTTGCTTTTTCTCAGAAAGAGCCGTGGTGTGCGTTTTCGCCGGAAAACGCGTTTTCGGCCGAAAACGTGTACGTTTGCACTTCCCCGCCACAGGGAAGCTGCTAGCCGGGAATTCTCTGCCTGGTTCTACCCGCTGCCCGGAACGCTACGCAGGGCAAAAGCGGTTCTCGTCCTCCGTGCTTGCTTTTTCTCAGAAAGAGCCGTGGTGTGCGTTTTCGCCGGAAAACGCGTTTTCGGCCGAAAACGTGTACGTTTGCACTTCCCCGCCACAGGGAAGCTGCTAGCCGGGAATTCTCTGCCTGGTTCTACCCGCTGCCCGGAACGCTACGCAGGGCAAAAGCGGTTCTCGTCCTCCGTGCTTGCTTTTTCTCAGAAAGAGCCGTGGTGTGCGTTTTCGCCGGAAAACGCGTTTTCGGCCGAAAACGTGTACGTTTGCACTTCCCCGCCACAGGGAAGCTGCTAGCCGGGAATTCTCTGCCTGGTTCTACCCGCTGCCCGGAACGCTACGCAGGGCAAAAGCGGTTCTCGTCCTCCGTGCTTGCTTTTTCTCAGAAAGAGCCGTGGTGTGCGTTTTCGCCGGCAAACGCGTTTTCGGCCAAAAACGTGTACGTTTGCACTTCCCCGCCACAGGGAAGCTGCTAGCCGGGAATTCTCTGCCTGGTTCTACCCGCTGCCCGGAACGCTACGCAGGGCAAAAGCGGTTCTCGTCCTCCGTGCTTGCTTTTTCTCAGAAAGAGCCGTGGTGTGCGTTTTCGCCGGCAAACGCGTTTTCGGCCGAAAACGTGTACGTTTGCACTTCCCCGCCACAGGGAAGCTGCTAGCCGGGAATTCTCTGCCTGGTTCTACCCGCTGCCCGGAACGCTACGCAGGGCAAAAGCGGTTCTCGTCCTCCGTGCTTGCTTTTTCTCAGAAAGAGCCGTGGTGTGCGTTTTCGCCGGCAAACGCGTTTTCGGCCGAAAACGTGTACGTTTGCACTTCCCCGCCACAGGGAAGCTGCTAGCCGGGAATTCTCTGCCTGGTTCTACCCGCTGCCCGGAACGCTACGCAGGGCAAAAGCGGTTCTCGTCCTCCGTGCTTGCTTTTTCTCAGAAAGAGCCGTGGTGTGCGTTTTCGCCGGCAAACGCGTTTTCGGCCGAAAACGTGTACGTTTGCACTTCCCCGCCACAGGGAAGCTGCTAGCCGGGAATTCTCTGCCTGGTTCTACCCGCTGCCCGGAACGCTACGCAGGGCAAAAGCGGTTCTCGTCCTCCGTGCTTGCTTTTTCTCAGAAAGAGCCGTGGTGTGCGTTTTCGCCGGCAAACGCGTTTTCGGCCGAAAACGTGTACGTTTGCACTTCCCCGCCACAGGGAAGCTGCTAGCCGGGAATTCTCTGCCTGGTTCTACCCGCTGCCCGGAACGCTACGCAGGGCAAAAGCGGTTCTCGTCCTCCGTGCTTGCTTTTTCTCAGAAAGAGCCGTGGTGTGCGTTTTCGCCGGCAAACGCGTTTTCGGCCGAAAACGTGTACGTTTGCACTTCCCCGCCACAGGGAAGCTGCTAGCCGGGAATTCTCTGCCTGGTTCTACCCGCTGCCCGGAACGCTACGCAGGGCAAAAGCGGTTCTCGTCCTCCGTGCTTGCTTTTTCTCAGAAAGAGCCGTGGTGTGCGTTTTCGCCGGCAAACGCGTTTTCGGCCGAAAACGTGTACGTTTGCACTTCCCCGCCACAGGGAAGCTGCTAGCCGGGAATTCTCTGCCTGGTTCTACCCGCTGCCCGGAACGCTACGCAGGGCAAAAGCGGTTCTCGTCCTCCGTGCTTGCTTTTTCTCAGAAAGAGCCGTGGTGTGCGTTTTCGCCGGAAAACGCGTTTTCGGCCGAAAACGTGTACGTTTGCACTTCCCCGCCACAGGGAAGCTGCTAGCCGGGAATTCTCTGCCTGGTTCTACCCGCTGCCCGGAACGCTACGCAGGGCAAAAGCGGTTCTCGTCCTCCGTGCTTGCTTTTTCTCAGAAAGAGCCGTGGTGTGCGTTTTCGCCGGAAAACGCGTTTTCGGCCGAAAACGTGTACGTTTGCACTTCCCCGCCACAGGGAAGCTGCTAGCCGGGAATTCTCTGCCTGGTTCTACCCGCTGCCCGGAACGCTACGCAGGGCAAAAGCGGTTCTCGTCCTCCGTGCTTGCTTTTTCTCAGAAAGAGCCGTGGTGTGCGTTTTCGCCGGAAAACGCGTTTTCGGCCGAAAACGTGTACGTTTGCACTTCCCCGCCACAGGGAAGCTGCTAGCCGGGAATTCTCTGCCTGGTTCTACCCGCTGCCCGGAACGCTACGCAGGGCAAAAGCGGTTCTCGTCCTCCGTGCTTGCTTTTTCTCAGAAAGAGCCGTGGTGTGCGTTTTCGCCGGAAAACGCGTTTTCGGCCGAAAACGTGTACGTTTGCACTTCCCCGCCACAGGGAAGCTGCTAGCCGGGAATTCTCTGCCTGGTTCTACCCGCTGCCCGGAACGCTACGCAGGGCAAAAGCGGTTCTCGTCCTCCGTGCTTGCTTTTTCTCAGAAAGAGCCGTGGTGTGCGTTTTCGCCGGAAAACGCGTTTTCGGCCGAAAACGTGTACGTTTGCACTTCCCCGCCACAGGGAAGCTGCTAGCCGGGAATTCTCTGCCTGGTTCTACCCGCTGCCCGGAACGCTACGCAGGGCAAAAGCGGTTCTCGTCCTCCGTGCTTGCTTTTTCTCAGAAAGAGCCGTGGTGTGCGTTTTCGCCGGAAAACGCGTTTTCGGCCGAAAACGTGTACGTTTGCACTTCCCCGCCACAGGGAAGCTGCTAGCCGGGAATTCTCTGCCTGGTTCTACCCGCTGCCCGGAACGCTACGCAGGGCAAAAGCGGTTCTCGTCCTCCGTGCTTGCTTTTTCTCAGAAAGAGCCGTGGTGTGCGTTTTCGCCGGAAAACGCGTTTTCGGCCGAAAACGTGTACGTTTGCACTTCCCCGCCACAGGGAAGCTGCTAGCCGGGAATTCTCTGCCTGGTTCTACCCGCTGCCCGGAACGCTACGCAGGGCAAAAGCGGTTCTCGTCCTCCGTGCTTGCTTTTTCTCAGAAAGAGCCGTGGTGTGCGTTTTCGCCGGAAAACGCGTTTTCGGCCGAAAACGTGTACGTTTGCACTTCCCCGCCACAGGGAAGCTGCTAGCCGGGAATTCTCTGCCTGGTTCTACCCGCTGCCCGGAACGCTACGCAGGGCAAAAGCGGTTCTCGTCCTCCGTGCTTGCTTTTTCTCAGAAAGAGCCGTGGTGTGCGTTTTCGCCGGAAAACGCGTTTTCGGCCGAAAACGTGTACGTTTGCACTTCCCCGCCACAGGGAAGCTGCTAGCCGGGAATTCTCTGCCTGGTTCTACCCGCTGCCCGGAACGCTACGCAGGGCAAAAGCGGTTCTCGTCCTCCGTGCTTGCTTTTTCTCAGAAAGAGCCGTGGTGTGCGTTTTCGCCGGAAAACGCGTTTTCGGCCGAAAACGTGTACGTTTGCACTTCCCCGCCACAGGGAAGCTGCTAGCCGGGAATTCTCTGCCTGGTTCTACCCGCTGCCCGGAACGCTACGCAGGGCAAAAGCGGTTCTCGTCCTCCGTGCTTGCTTTTTCTCAGAAAGAGCCGTGGTGTGCGTTTTCGCCGGAAAACGCGTTTTCGGCCGAAAACGTGTACGTTTGCACTTCCCCGCCACAGGGAAGCTGCTAGCCGGGAATTCTCTGCCTGGTTCTACCCGCTGCCCGGAACGCTACGCAGGGCAAAAGCGGTTCTCGTCCTCCGTGCTTGCTTTTTCTCAGAAAGAGCCGTGGTGTGCGTTTTCGCCGGAAAACGCGTTTTCGGCCGAAAACGTGTACGTTTGCACTTCCCCGCCACAGGGAAGCTGCTAGCCGGGAATTCTCTGCCTGGTTCTACCCGCTGCCCGGAACGCTACGCAGGGCAAAAGCGGTTCTCGTCCTCCGTGCTTGCTTTTTCTCAGAAAGAGCCGTGGTGTGCGTTTTCGCCGGAAAACGCGTTTTCGGCCGAAAACGTGTACGTTTGCACTTCCCCGCCACAGGGAAGCTGCTAGCCGGGAATTCTCTGCCTGGTTCTACCCGCTGCCCGGAACGCTACGCAGGGCAAAAGCGGTTCTCGTCCTCCGTGCTTGCTTTTTCTCAGAAAGAGCCGTGGTGTGCGTTTTCGCCGGAAAACGCGTTTTCGGCCGAAAACGTGTACGTTTGCACTTCCCCGCCACAGGGAAGCTGCTAGCCGGGAATTCTCTGCCTGGTTCTACCCGCTGCCCGGAACGCTACGCAGGGCAAAAGCGGTTCTCGTCCTCCGTGCTTGCTTTTTCTCAGAAAGAGCCGTGGTGTGCGTTTTCGCCGGAAAACGCGTTTTCGGCCGAAAACGTGTACGTTTGCACTTCCCCGCCACAGGGAAGCTGCTAGCCGGGAATTCTCTGCCTGGTTCTACCCGCTGCCCGGAACGCTACGCAGGGCAAAAGCGGTTCTCGTCCTCCGTGCTTGCTTTTTCTCAGAAAGAGCCGTGGTGTGCGTTTTCGCCGGAAAACGCGTTTTCGGCCGAAAACGTGTACGTTTGCACTTCCCCGCCACAGGGAAGCTGCTAGCCGGGAATTCTCTGCCTGGTTCTACCCGCTGCCCGGAACGCTACGCAGGGCAAAAGCGGTTCTCGTCCTCCGTGCTTGCTTTTTCTCAGAAAGAGCCGTGGTGTGCGTTTTCGCCGGAAAACGCGTTTTCGGCCGAAAACGTGTACGTTTGCACTTCCCCGCCACAGGGAAGCTGCTAGCCGGGAATTCTCTGCCTGGTTCTACCCGCTGCCCGGAACGCTACGCAGGGCAAAAGCGGTTCTCGTCCTCCGTGCTTGCTTTTTCTCAGAAAGAGCCGTGGTGTGCGTTTTCGCCGGAAAACGCGTTTTCGGCCGAAAACGTGTACGTTTGCACTTCCCCGCCACAGGGAAGCTGCTAGCCGGGAATTCTCTGCCTGGTTCTACCCGCTGCCCGGAACGCTACGCAGGGCAAAAGCGGTTCTCGTCCTCCGTGCTTGCTTTTTCTCAGAAAGAGCCGTGGTGTGCGTTTTCGCCGGAAAACGCGTTTTCGGCCGAAAACGTGTACGTTTGCACTTCCCCGCCACAGGGAAGCTGCTAGCCGGGAATTCTCTGCCTGGTTCTACCCGCTGCCCGGAACGCTACGCAGGGCAAAAGCGGTTCTCGTCCTCCGTGCTTGCTTTTTCTCAGAAAGAGCCGTGGTGTGCGTTTTCGCCGGAAAACGCGTTTTCGGCCGAAAACGTGTACGTTTGCACTTCCCCGCCACAGGGAAGCTGCTAGCCGGGAATTCTCTGCCTGGTTCTACCCGCTGCCCGGAACGCTACGCAGGGCAAAAGCGGTTCTCGTCCTCCGTGCTTGCTTTTTCTCAGAAAGAGCCGTGGTGTGCGTTTTCGCCGGAAAACGCGTTTTCGGCCGAAAACGTGTACGTTTGCACTTCCCCGCCACAGGGAAGCTGCTAGCCGGGAATTCTCTGCCTGGTTCTACCCGCTGCCCGGAACGCTACGCAGGGCAAAAGCGGTTCTCGTCCTCCGTGCTTGCTTTTTCTCAGAAAGAGCCGTGGTGTGCGTTTTCGCCGGAAAACGCGTTTTCGGCCGAAAACGTGTACGTTTGCACTTCCCCGCCACAGGGAAGCTGCTAGCCGGGAATTCTCTGCCTGGTTCTACCCGCTGCCCGGAACGCTACGCAGGGCAAAAGCGGTTCTCGTCCTCCGTGCTTGCTTTTTCTCAGAAAGAGCCGTGGTGTGCGTTTTCGCCGGAAAACGCGTTTTCGGCCGAAAACGTGTACGTTTGCACTTCCCCGCCACAGGGAAGCTGCTAGCCGGGAATTCTCTGCCTGGTTCTACCCGCTGCCCGGAACGCTACGCAGGGCAAAAGCGGTTCTCGTCCTCCGTGCTTGCTTTTTCTCAGAAAGAGCCGTGGTGTGCGTTTTCGCCGGAAAACGCGTTTTCGGCCGAAAACGTGTACGTTTGCACTTCCCCGCCACAGGGAAGCTGCTAGCCGGGAATTCTCTGCCTGGTTCTACCCGCTGCCCGGAACGCTACGCAGGGCAAAAGCGGTTCTCGTCCTCCGTGCTTGCTTTTTCTCAGAAAGAGCCGTGGTGTGCGTTTTCGCCGGAAAACGCGTTTTCGGCCGAAAACGTGTACGTTTGCACTTCCCCGCCACAGGGAAGCTGCTAGCCGGGAATTCTCTGCCTGGTTCTACCCGCTGCCCGGAACGCTACGCAGGGCAAAAGCGGTTCTCGTCCTCCGTGCTTGCTTTTTCTCAGAAAGAGCCGTGGTGTGCGTTTTCGCCGGAAAACGCGTTTTCGGCCGAAAACGTGTACGTTTGCACTTCCCCGCCACAGGGAAGCTGCTAGCCGGGAATTCTCTGCCTGGTTCTACCCGCTGCCCGGAACGCTACGCAGGGCAAAAGCGGTTCTCGTCCTCCGTGCTTGCTTTTTCTCAGAAAGAGCCGTGGTGTGCGTTTTCGCCGGAAAACGCGTTTTCGGCCGAAAACGTGTACGTTTGCACTTCCCCGCCACAGGGAAGCTGCTAGCCGGGAATTCTCTGCCTGGTTCTACCCGCTGCCCGGAACGCTACGCAGGGCAAAAGCGGTTCTCGTCCTCCGTGCTTGCTTTTTCTCAGAAAGAGCCGTGGTGTGCGTTTTCGCCGGAAAACGCGTTTTCGGCCGAAAACGTGTACGTTTGCACTTCCCCGCCACAGGGAAGCTGCTAGCCGGGAATTCTCTGCCTGGTTCTACCCGCTGCCCGGAACGCTACGCAGGGCAAAAGCGGTTCTCGTCCTCCGTGCTTGCTTTTTCTCAGAAAGAGCCGTGGTGTGCGTTTTCGCCGGAAAACGCGTTTTCGGCCGAAAACGTGTACGTTTGCACTTCCCCGCCACAGGGAAGCTGCTAGCCGGGAATTCTCTGCCTGGTTCTACCCGCTGCCCGGAACGCTACGCAGGGCAAAAGCGGTTCTCGTCCTCCGTGCTTGCTTTTTCTCAGAAAGAGCCGTGGTGTGCGTTTTCGCCGGAAAACGCGTTTTCGGCCGAAAACGTGTACGTTTGCACTTCCCCGCCACAGGGAAGCTGCTAGCCGGGAATTCTCTGCCTGGTTCTACCCGCTGCCCGGAACGCTACGCAGGGCAAAAGCGGTTCTCGTCCTCCGTGCTTGCTTTTTCTCAGAAAGAGCCGTGGTGTGCGTTTTCGCCGGAAAACGCGTTTTCGGCCGAAAACGTGTACGTTTGCACTTCCCCGCCACAGGGAAGCTGCTAGCCGGGAATTCTCTGCCTGGTTCTACCCGCTGCCCGGAACGCTACGCAGGGCAAAAGCGGTTCTCGTCCTCCGTGCTTGCTTTTTCTCAGAAAGAGCCGTGGTGTGCGTTTTCGCCGGAAAACGCGTTTTCGGCCGAAAACGTGTACGTTTGCACTTCCCCGCCACAGGGAAGCTGCTAGCCGGGAATTCTCTGCCTGGTTCTACCCGCTGCCCGGAACGCTACGCAGGGCAAAAGCGGTTCTCGTCCTCCGTGCTTGCTTTTTCTCAGAAAGAGCCGTGGTGTGCGTTTTCGCCGGAAAACGCGTTTTCGGCCGAAAACGTGTACGTTTGCACTTCCCCGCCACAGGGAAGCTGCTAGCCGGGAATTCTCTGCCTGGTTCTACCCGCTGCCCGGAACGCTACGCAGGGCAAAAGCGGTTCTCGTCCTCCGTGCTTGCTTTTTCTCAGAAAGAGCCGTGGTGTGCGTTTTCGCCGGAAAACGCGTTTTCGGCCGAAAACGTGTACGTTTGCACTTCCCCGCCACAGGGAAGCTGCTAGCCGGGAATTCTCTGCCTGGTTCTACCCGCTGCCCGGAACGCTACGCAGGGCAAAAGCGGTTCTCGTCCTCCGTGCTTGCTTTTTCTCAGAAAGAGCCGTGGTGTGCGTTTTCGCCGGAAAACGCGTTTTCGGCCGAAAACGTGTACGTTTGCACTTCCCCGCCACAGGGAAGCTGCTAGCCGGGAATTCTCTGCCTGGTTCTACCCGCTGCCCGGAACGCTACGCAGGGCAAAAGCGGTTCTCGTCCTCCGTGCTTGCTTTTTCTCAGAAAGAGCCGTGGTGTGCGTTTTCGCCGGAAAACGCGTTTTCGGCCGAAAACGTGTACGTTTGCACTTCCCCGCCACAGGGAAGCTGCTAGCCGGGAATTCTCTGCCTGGTTCTACCCGCTGCCCGGAACGCTACGCAGGGCAAAAGCGGTTCTCGTCCTCCGTGCTTGCTTTTTCTCAGAAAGAGCCGTGGTGTGCGTTTTCGCCGGAAAACGCGTTTTCGGCCGAAAACGTGTACGTTTGCACTTCCCCGCCACAGGGAAGCTGCTAGCCGGGAATTCTCTGCCTGGTTCTACCCGCTGCCCGGAACGCTACGCAGGGCAAAAGCGGTTCTCGTCCTCCGTGCTTGCTTTTTCTCAGAAAGAGCCGTGGTGTGCGTTTTCGCCGGAAAACGCGTTTTCGGCCGAAAACGTGTACGTTTGCACTTCCCCGCCACAGGGAAGCTGCTAGCCGGGAATTCTCTGCCTGGTTCTACCCGCTGCCCGGAACGCTACGCAGGGCAAAAGCGGTTCTCGTCCTCCGTGCTTGCTTTTTCTCAGAAAGAGCCGTGGTGTGCGTTTTCGCCGGAAAACGCGTTTTCGGCCGAAAACGTGTACGTTTGCACTTCCCCGCCACAGGGAAGCTGCTAGCCGGGAATTCTCTGCCTGGTTCTACCCGCTGCCCGGAACGCTACGCAGGGCAAAAGCGGTTCTCGTCCTCCGTGCTTGCTTTTTCTCAGAAAGAGCCGTGGTGTGCGTTTTCGCCGGAAAACGCGTTTTCGGCCGAAAACGTGTACGTTTGCACTTCCCCGCCACAGGGAAGCTGCTAGCCGGGAATTCTCTGCCTGGTTCTACCCGCTGCCCGGAACGCTACGCAGGGCAAAAGCGGTTCTCGTCCTCCGTGCTTGCTTTTTCTCAGAAAGAGCCGTGGTGTGCGTTTTCGCCGGAAAACGCGTTTTCGGCCGAAAACGTGTACGTTTGCACTTCCCCGCCACAGGGAAGCTGCTAGCCGGGAATTCTCTGCCTGGTTCTACCCGCTGCCCGGAACGCTACGCAGGGCAAAAGCGGTTCTCGTCCTCCGTGCTTGCTTTTTCTCAGAAAGAGCCGTGGTGTGCGTTTTCGCCGGAAAACGCGTTTTCGGCCGAAAACGTGTACGTTTGCACTTCCCCGCCACAGGGAAGCTGCTAGCCGGGAATTCTCTGCCTGGTTCTACCCGCTGCCCGGAACGCTACGCAGGGCAAAAGCGGTTCTCGTCCTCCGTGCTTGCTTTTTCTCAGAAAGAGCCGTGGTGTGCGTTTTCGCCGGAAAACGCGTTTTCGGCCGAAAACGTGTACGTTTGCACTTCCCCGCCACAGGGAAGCTGCTAGCCGGGAATTCTCTGCCTGGTTCTACCCGCTGCCCGGAACGCTACGCAGGGCAAAAGCGGTTCTCGTCCTCCGTGCTTGCTTTTTCTCAGAAAGAGCCGTGGTGTGCGTTTTCGCCGGAAAACGCGTTTTCGGCCGAAAACGTGTACGTTTGCACTTCCCCGCCACAGGGAAGCTGCTAGCCGGGAATTCTCTGCCTGGTTCTACCCGCTGCCCGGAACGCTACGCAGGGCAAAAGCGGTTCTCGTCCTCCGTGCTTGCTTTTTCTCAGAAAGAGCCGTGGTGTGCGTTTTCGCCGGAAAACGCGTTTTCGGCCGAAAACGTGTACGTTTGCACTTCCCCGCCACAGGGAAGCTGCTAGCCGGGAATTCTCTGCCTGGTTCTACCCGCTGCCCGGAACGCTACGCAGGGCAAAAGCGGTTCTCGTCCTCCGTGCTTGCTTTTTCTCAGAAAGAGCCGTGGTGTGCGTTTTCGCCGGAAAACGCGTTTTCGGCCGAAAACGTGTACGTTTGCACTTCCCCGCCACAGGGAAGCTGCTAGCCGGGAATTCTCTGCCTGGTTCTACCCGCTGCCCGGAACGCTACGCAGGGCAAAAGCGGTTCTCGTCCTCCGTGCTTGCTTTTTCTCAGAAAGAGCCGTGGTGTGCGTTTTCGCCGGAAAACGCGTTTTCGGCCGAAAACGTGTACGTTTGCACTTCCCCGCCACAGGGAAGCTGCTAGCCGGGAATTCTCTGCCTGGTTCTACCCGCTGCCCGGAACGCTACGCAGGGCAAAAGCGGTTCTCGTCCTCCGTGCTTGCTTTTTCTCAGAAAGAGCCGTGGTGTGCGTTTTCGCCGGAAAACGCGTTTTCGGCCGAAAACGTGTACGTTTGCACTTCCCCGCCACAGGGAAGCTGCTAGCCGGGAATTCTCTGCCTGGTTCTACCCGCTGCCCGGAACGCTACGCAGGGCAAAAGCGGTTCTCGTCCTCCGTGCTTGCTTTTTCTCAGAAAGAGCCGTGGTGTGCGTTTTCGCCGGAAAACGCGTTTTCGGCCGAAAACGTGTACGTTTGCACTTCCCCGCCACAGGGAAGCTGCTAGCCGGGAATTCTCTGCCTGGTTCTACCCGCTGCCCGGAACGCTACGCAGGGCAAAAGCGGTTCTCGTCCTCCGTGCTTGCTTTTTCTCAGAAAGAGCCGTGGTGTGCGTTTTCGCCGGAAAACGCGTTTTCGGCCGAAAACGTGTACGTTTGCACTTCCCCGCCACAGGGAAGCTGCTAGCCGGGAATTCTCTGCCTGGTTCTACCCGCTGCCCGGAACGCTACGCAGGGCAAAAGCGGTTCTCGTCCTCCGTGCTTGCTTTTTCTCAGAAAGAGCCGTGGTGTGCGTTTTCGCCGGAAAACGCGTTTTCGGCCGAAAACGTGTACGTTTGCACTTCCCCGCCACAGGGAAGCTGCTAGCCGGGAATTCTCTGCCTGGTTCTACCCGCTGCCCGGAACGCTACGCAGGGCAAAAGCGGTTCTCGTCCTCCGTGCTTGCTTTTTCTCAGAAAGAGCCGTGGTGTGCGTTTTCGCCGGAAAACGCGTTTTCGGCCGAAAACGTGTACGTTTGCACTTCCCCGCCACAGGGAAGCTGCTAGCCGGGAATTCTCTGCCTGGTTCTACCCGCTGCCCGGAACGCTACGCAGGGCAAAAGCGGTTCTCGTCCTCCGTGCTTGCTTTTTCTCAGAAAGAGCCGTGGTGTGCGTTTTCGCCGGAAAACGCGTTTTCGGCCGAAAACGTGTACGTTTGCACTTCCCCGCCACAGGGAAGCTGCTAGCCGGGAATTCTCTGCCTGGTTCTACCCGCTGCCCGGAACGCTACGCAGGGCAAAAGCGGTTCTCGTCCTCCGTGCTTGCTTTTTCTCTGAAAGAGCCGTGGTGTGCGTTTTCGCCGGAAAACGCGTTTTCGGCCGAAAACGTGTACGTTTGCACTTCCCCGCCACAGGGAAGCTGCTAGCCGGGAATTCTCTGCCTGGTTCTACCCGCTGCCCGGAACGCTACGCAGGGCAAAAGCGGTTCTCGTCCTCCGTGCTTGCTTTTTCTCAGAAAGAGCCGTGGTGTGCGTTTTCGCCGGAAAACGCGTTTTCGGCCGAAAACGTGTACGTTTGCACTTCCCCGCCACAGGGAAGCTGCTAGCCGGGAATTCTCTGCCTGGTTCTACCCGCTGCCCGGAACGCTACGCAGGGCAAAAGCGGTTCTCGTCCTCCGTGCTTGCTTTTTCTCAGAAAGAGCCGTGGTGTGCGTTTTCGCCGGAAAACGCGTTTTCGGCCGAAAACGTGTACGTTTGCACTTCCCCGCCACAGGGAAGCTGCTAGCCGGGAATTCTCTGCCTGGTTCTACCCGCTGCCCGGAACGCTACGCAGGGCAAAAGCGGTTCTCGTCCTCCGTGCTTGCTTTTTCTCAGAAAGAGCCGTGGTGTGCGTTTTCGCCGGAAAACGCGTTTTCGGCCGAAAACGTGTACGTTTGCACTTCCCCGCCACAGGGAAGCTGCTAGCCGGGAATTCTCTGCCTGGTTCTACCCGCTGCCCGGAACGCTACGCAGGGCAAAAGCGGTTCTCGTCCTCCGTGCTTGCTTTTTCTCAGAAAGAGCCGTGGTGTGCGTTTTCGCCGGAAAACGCGTTTTCGGCCGAAAACGTGTACGTTTGCACTTCCCCGCCACAGGGAAGCTGCTAGCCGGGAATTCTCTGCCTGGTTCTACCCGCTGCCCGGAACGCTACGCAGGGCAAAAGCGGTTCTCGTCCTCCGTGCTTGCTTTTTCTCAGAAAGAGCCGTGGTGTGCGTTTTCGCCGGAAAACGCGTTTTCGGCCGAAAACGTGTACGTTTGCACTTCCCCGCCACAGGGAAGCTGCTAGCCGGGAATTCTCTGCCTGGTTCTACCCGCTGCCCGGAACGCTACGCAGGGCAAAAGCGGTTCTCGTCCTCCGTGCTTGCTTTTTCTCAGAAAGAGCCGTGGTGTGCGTTTTCGCCGGAAAACGCGTTTTCGGCCGAAAACGTGTACGTTTGCACTTCCCCGCCACAGGGAAGCTGCTAGCCGGGAATTCTCTGCCTGGTTCTACCCGCTGCCCGGAACGCTACGCAGGGCAAAAGCGGTTCTCGTCCTCCGTGCTTGCTTTTTCTCAGAAAGAGCCGTGGTGTGCGTTTTCGCCGGAAAACGCGTTTTCGGCCGAAAACGTGTACGTTTGCACTTCCCCGCCACAGGGAAGCTGCTAGCCGGGAATTCTCTGCCTGGTTCTACCCGCTGCCCGGAACGCTACGCAGGGCAAAAGCGGTTCTCGTCCTCCGTGCTTGCTTTTTCTCAGAAAGAGCCGTGGTGTGCGTTTTCGCCGGAAAACGCGTTTTCGGCCGAAAACGTGTACGTTTGCACTTCCCCGCCACAGGGAAGCTGCTAGCCGGGAATTCTCTGCCTGGTTCTACCCGCTGCCCGGAACGCTACGCAGGGCAAAAGCGGTTCTCGTCCTCCGTGCTTGCTTTTTCTCAGAAAGAGCCGTGGTGTGCGTTTTCGCCGGAAAACGCGTTTTCGGCCGAAAACGTGTACGTTTGCACTTCCCCGCCACAGGGAAGCTGCTAGCCGGGAATTCTCTGCCTGGTTCTACCCGCTGCCCGGAACGCTACGCAGGGCAAAAGCGGTTCTCGTCCTCCGTGCTTGCTTTTTCTCAGAAAGAGCCGTGGTGTGCGTTTTCGCCGGAAAACGCGTTTTCGGCCGAAAACGTGTACGTTTGCACTTCCCCGCCACAGGGAAGCTGCTAGCCGGGAATTCTCTGCCTGGTTCTACCCGCTGCCCGGAACGCTACGCAGGGCAAAAGCGGTTCTCGTCCTCCGTGCTTGCTTTTTCTCAGAAAGAGCCGTGGTGTGCGTTTTCGCCGGAAAACGCGTTTTCGGCCGAAAACGTGTACGTTTGCACTTCCCCGCCACAGGGAAGCTGCTAGCCGGGAATTCTCTGCCTGGTTCTACCCGCTGCCCGGAACGCTACGCAGGGCAAAAGCGGTTCTCGTCCTCCGTGCTTGCTTTTTCTCAGAAAGAGCCGTGGTGTGCGTTTTCGCCGGAAAACGCGTTTTCGGCCGAAAACGTGTACGTTTGCACTTCCCCGCCACAGGGAAGCTGCTAGCCGGGAATTCTCTGCCTGGTTCTACCCGCTGCCCGGAACGCTACGCAGGGCAAAAGCGGTTCTCGTCCTCCGTGCTTGCTTTTTCTCAGAAAGAGCCGTGGTGTGCGTTTTCGCCGGAAAACGCGTTTTCGGCCGAAAACGTGTACGTTTGCACTTCCCCGCCACAGGGAAGCTGCTAGCCGGGAATTCTCTGCCTGGTTCTACCCGCTGCCCGGAACGCTACGCAGGGCAAAAGCGGTTCTCGTCCTCCGTGCTTGCTTTTTCTCAGAAAGAGCCGTGGTGTGCGTTTTCGCCGGAAAACGCGTTTTCGGCCGAAAACGTGTACGTTTGCACTTCCCCGCCACAGGGAAGCTGCTAGCCGGGAATTCTCTGCCTGGTTCTACCCGCTGCCCGGAACGCTACGCAGGGCAAAAGCGGTTCTCGTCCTCCGTGATTGCTTTTTCTCAGAAAGAGCCGTGGTGTGCGTTTTCGCCGGAAAACGCGTTTTCGGCCGAAAACGTGTACGTTTGCACTTCCCCGCCACAGGGAAGCTGCTAGCCGGGAATTCTCTGCCTGGTTCTACCCGCTGCCCGGAACGCTACGCAGGGCAAAAGCGGTTCTCGTCCTCCGTGCTTGCTTTTTCTCAGAAAGAGCCGTGGTGTGCGTTTTCGCCGGAAAACGCGTTTTCGGCCGAAAACGTGTACGTTTGCACTTCCCCGCCACAGGGAAGCTGCTAGCCGGGAATTCTCTGCCTGGTTCTACCCGCTGCCCGGAACGCTACGCAGGGCAAAAGCGGTTCTCGTCCTCCGTGCTTGCTTTTTCTCAGAAAGAGCCGTGGTGTGCGTTTTCGCCGGAAAACGCGTTTTCGGCCGAAAACGTGTACGTTTGCACTTCCCCGCCACAGGGAAGCTGCTAGCCGGGAATTCTCTGCCTGGTTCTACCCGCTGCCCGGAACGCTACGCAGGGCAAAAGCGGTTCTCGTCCTCCGTGCTTGCTTTTTCTCAGAAAGAGCCGTGGTGTGCGTTTTCGCCGGAAAACGCGTTTTCGGCCGAAAACGTGTACGTTTGCACTTCCCCGCCACAGGGAAGCTGCTAGCCGGGAATTCTCTGCCTGGTTCTACCCGCTGCCCGGAACGCTACGCAGGGCAAAAGCGGTTCTCGTCCTCCGTGCTTGCTTTTTCTCAGAAAGAGCCGTGGTGTGCGTTTTCGCCGGAAAACGCGTTTTCGGCCGAAAACGTGTACGTTTGCACTTCCCCGCCACAGGGAAGCTGCTAGCCGGGAATTCTCTGCCTGGTTCTACCCGCTGCCCGGAACGCTACGCAGGGCAAAAGCGGTTCTCGTCCTCCGTGCTTGCTTTTTCTCAGAAAGAGCCGTGGTGTGCGTTTTCGCCGGAAAACGCGTTTTCGGCCGAAAACGTGTACGTTTGCACTTCCCCGCCACAGGGAAGCTGCTAGCCGGGAATTCTCTGCCTGGTTCTACCCGCTGCCCGGAACGCTACGCAGGGCAAAAGCGGTTCTCGTCCTCCGTGCTTGCTTTTTCTCAGAAAGAGCCGTGGTGTGCGTTTTCGCCGGAAAACGCGTTTTCGGCCGAAAACGTGTACGTTTGCACTTCCCCGCCACAGGGAAGCTGCTAGCCGGGAATTCTCTGCCTGGTTCTACCCGCTGCCCGGAACGCTACGCAGGGCAAAAGCGGTTCTCGTCCTCCGTGCTTGCTTTTTCTCAGAAAGAGCCGTGGTGTGCGTTTTCGCCGGAAAACGCGTTTTCGGCCGAAAACGTGTACGTTTGCACTTCCCCGCCACAGGGAAGCTGCTAGCCGGGAATTCTCTGCCTGGTTCTACCCGCTGCCCGGAACGCTACGCAGGGCAAAAGCGGTTCTCGTCCTCCGTGCTTGCTTTTTCTCAGAAAGAGCCGTGGTGTGCGTTTTCGCCGGAAAACGCGTTTTCGGCCGAAAACGTGTACGTTTGCACTTCCCCGCCACAGGGAAGCTGCTAGCCGGGAATTCTCTGCCTGGTTCTACCCGCTGCCCGGAACGCTACGCAGGGCAAAAGCGGTTCTCGTCCTCCGTGCTTGCTTTTTCTCAGAAAGAGCCGTGGTGTGCGTTTTCGCCGGAAAACGCGTTTTCGGCCGAAAACGTGTACGTTTGCACTTCCCCGCCACAGGGAAGCTGCTAGCCGGGAATTCTCTGCCTGGTTCTACCCGCTGCCCGGAACGCTACGCAGGGCAAAAGCGGTTCTCGTCCTCCGTGCTTGCTTTTTCTCAGAAAGAGCCGTGGTGTGCGTTTTCGCCGGAAAACGCGTTTTCGGCCGAAAACGTGTACGTTTGCACTTCCCCGCCACAGGGAAGCTGCTAGCCGGGAATTCTCTGCCTGGTTCTACCCGCTGCCCGGAACGCTACGCAGGGCAAAAGCGGTTCTCGTCCTCCGTGCTTGCTTTTTCTCAGAAAGAGCCGTGGTGTGCGTTTTCGCCGGAAAACGCGTTTTCGGCCGAAAACGTGTACGTTTGCACTTCCCCGCCACAGGGAAGCTGCTAGCCGGGAATTCTCTGCCTGGTTCTACCCGCTGCCCGGAACGCTACGCAGGGCAAAAGCGGTTCTCGTCCTCCGTGCTTGCTTTTTCTCAGAAAGAGCCGTGGTGTGCGTTTTCGCCGGAAAACGCGTTTTCGGCCGAAAACGTGTACGTTTGCACTTCCCCGCCACAGGGAAGCTGCTAGCCGGGAATTCTCTGCCTGGTTCTACCCGCTGCCCGGAACGCTACGCAGGGCAAAAGCGGTTCTCGTCCTCCGTGCTTGCTTTTTCTCAGAAAGAGCCGTGGTGTGCGTTTTCGCCGGAAAACGCGTTTTCGGCCGAAAACGTGTACGTTTGCACTTCCCCGCCACAGGGAAGCTGCTAGCCGGGAATTCTCTGCCTGGTTCTACCCGCTGCCCGGAACGCTACGCAGGGCAAAAGCGGTTCTCGTCCTCCGTGCTTGCTTTTTCTCAGAAAGAGCCGTGGTGTGCGTTTTCGCCGGAAAACGCGTTTTCGGCCGAAAACGTGTACGTTTGCACTTCCCCGCCACAGGGAAGCTGCTAGCCGGGAATTCTCTGCCTGGTTCTACCCGCTGCCCGGAACGCTACGCAGGGCAAAAGCGGTTCTCGTCCTCCGTGCTTGCTTTTTCTCAGAAAGAGCCGTGGTGTGCGTTTTCGCCGGAAAACGCGTTTTCGGCCGAAAACGTGTACGTTTGCACTTCCCCGCCACAGGGAAGCTGCTAGCCGGGAATTCTCTGCCTGGTTCTACCCGCTGCCCGGAACGCTACGCAGGGCAAAAGCGGTTCTCGTCCTCCGTGCTTGCTTTTTCTCAGAAAGAGCCGTGGTGTGCGTTTTCGCCGGAAAACGCGTTTTCGGCCGAAAACGTGTACGTTTGCACTTCCCCGCCACAGGGAAGCTGCTAGCCGGGAATTCTCTGCCTGGTTCTACCCGCTGCCCGGAACGCTACGCAGGGCAAAAGCGGTTCTCGTCCTCCGTGCTTGCTTTTTCTCAGAAAGAGCCGTGGTGTGCGTTTTCGCCGGAAAACGCGTTTTCGGCCGAAAACGTGTACGTTTGCACTTCCCCGCCACAGGGAAGCTGCTAGCCGGGAATTCTCTGCCTGGTTCTACCCGCTGCCCGGAACGCTACGCAGGGCAAAAGCGGTTCTCGTCCTCCGTGCTTGCTTTTTCTCAGAAAGAGCCGTGGTGTGCGTTTTCGCCGGAAAACGCGTTTTCGGCCGAAAACGTGTACGTTTGCACTTCCCCGCCACAGGGAAGCTGCTAGCCGGGAATTCTCTGCCTGGTTCTACCCGCTGCCCGGAACGCTACGCAGGGCAAAAGCGGTTCTCGTCCTCCGTGCTTGCTTTTTCTCAGAAAGAGCCGTGGTGTGCGTTTTCGCCGGAAAACGCGTTTTCGGCCGAAAACGTGTACGTTTGCACTTCCCCGCCACAGGGAAGCTGCTAGCCGGGAATTCTCTGCCTGGTTCTACCCGCTGCCCGGAACGCTACGCAGGGCAAAAGCGGTTCTCGTCCTCCGTGCTTGCTTTTTCTCAGAAAGAGCCGTGGTGTGCGTTTTCGCCGGAAAACGCGTTTTCGGCCGAAAACGTGTACGTTTGCACTTCCCCGCCACAGGGAAGCTGCTAGCCGGGAATTCTCTGCCTGGTTCTACCCGCTGCCCGGAACGCTACGCAGGGCAAAAGCGGTTCTCGTCCTCCGTGCTTGCTTTTTCTCAGAAAGAGCCGTGGTGTGCGTTTTCGCCGGAAAACGCGTTTTCGGCCGAAAACGTGTACGTTTGCACTTCCCCGCCACAGGGAAGCTGCTAGCCGGGAATTCTCTGCCTGGTTCTACCCGCTGCCCGGAACGCTACGCAGGGCAAAAGCGGTTCTCGTCCTCCGTGCTTGCTTTTTCTCAGAAAGAGCCGTGGTGTGCGTTTTCGCCGGAAAACGCGTTTTCGGCCGAAAACGTGTACGTTTGCACTTCCCCGCCACAGGGAAGCTGCTAGCCGGGAATTCTCTGCCTGGTTCTACCCGCTGCCCGGAACGCTACGCAGGGCAAAAGCGGTTCTCGTCCTCCGTGCTTGCTTTTTCTCAGAAAGAGCCGTGGTGTGCGTTTTCGCCGGAAAACGCGTTTTCGGCCGAAAACGTGTACGTTTGCACTTCCCCGCCACAGGGAAGCTGCTAGCCGGGAATTCTCTGCCTGGTTCTACCCGCTGCCCGGAACGCTACGCAGGGCAAAAGCGGTTCTCGTCCTCCGTGCTTGCTTTTTCTCAGAAAGAGCCGTGGTGTGCGTTTTCGCCGGAAAACGCGTTTTCGGCCGAAAACGTGTACGTTTGCACTTCCCCGCCACAGGGAAGCTGCTAGCCGGGAATTCTCTGCCTGGTTCTACCCGCTGCCCGGAACGCTACGCAGGGCAAAAGCGGTTCTCGTCCTCCGTGCTTGCTTTTTCTCAGAAAGAGCCGTGGTGTGCGTTTTCGCCGGAAAACGCGTTTTCGGCCGAAAACGTGTACGTTTGCACTTCCCCGCCACAGGGAAGCTGCTAGCCGGGAATTCTCTGCCTGGTTCTACCCGCTGCCCGGAACGCTACGCAGGGCAAAAGCGGTTCTCGTCCTCCGTGCTTGCTTTTTCTCAGAAAGAGCCGTGGTGTGCGTTTTCGCCGGAAAACGCGTTTTCGGCCGAAAACGTGTACGTTTGCACTTCCCCGCCACAGGGAAGCTGCTAGCCGGGAATTCTCTGCCTGGTTCTACCCGCTGCCCGGAACGCTACGCAGGGCAAAAGCGGTTCTCGTCCTCCGTGCTTGCTTTTTCTCAGAAAGAGCCGTGGTGTGCGTTTTCGCCGGAAAACGCGTTTTCGGCCGAAAACGTGTACGTTTGCACTTCCCCGCCACAGGGAAGCTGCTAGCCGGGAATTCTCTGCCTGGTTCTACCCGCTGCCCGGAACGCTACGCAGGGCAAAAGCGGTTCTCGTCCTCCGTGCTTGCTTTTTCTCAGAAAGAGCCGTGGTGTGCGTTTTCGCCGGAAAACGCGTTTTCGGCCGAAAACGTGTACGTTTGCACTTCCCCGCCACAGGGAAGCTGCTAGCCGGGAATTCTCTGCCTGGTTCTACCCGCTGCCCGGAACGCTACGCAGGGCAAAAGCGGTTCTCGTCCTCCGTGCTTGCTTTTTCTCAGAAAGAGCCGTGGTGTGCGTTTTCGCCGGAAAACGCGTTTTCGGCCGAAAACGTGTACGTTTGCACTTCCCCGCCACAGGGAAGCTGCTAGCCGGGAATTCTCTGCCTGGTTCTACCCGCTGCCCGGAACGCTACGCAGGGCAAAAGCGGTTCTCGTCCTCCGTGCTTGCTTTTTCTCAGAAAGAGCCGTGGTGTGCGTTTTCGCCGGAAAACGCGTTTTCGGCCGAAAACGTGTACGTTTGCACTTCCCCGCCACAGGGAAGCTGCTAGCCGGGAATTCTCTGCCTGGTTCTACCCGCTGCCCGGAACGCTACGCAGGGCAAAAGCGGTTCTCGTCCTCCGTGCTTGCTTTTTCTCAGAAAGAGCCGTGGTGTGCGTTTTCGCCGGAAAACGCGTTTTCGGCCGAAAACGTGTACGTTTGCACTTCCCCGCCACAGGGAAGCTGCTAGCCGGGAATTCTCTGCCTGGTTCTACCCGCTGCCCGGAACGCTACGCAGGGCAAAAGCGGTTCTCGTCCTCCGTGCTTGCTTTTTCTCAGAAAGAGCCGTGGTGTGCGTTTTCGCCGGAAAACGCGTTTTCGGCCGAAAACGTGTACGTTTGCACTTCCCCGCCACAGGGAAGCTGCTAGCCGGGAATTCTCTGCCTGGTTCTACCCGCTGCCCGGAACGCTACGCAGGGCAAAAGCGGTTCTCGTCCTCCGTGCTTGCTTTTTCTCAGAAAGAGCCGTGGTGTGCGTTTTCGCCGGAAAACGCGTTTTCGGCCGAAAACGTGTACGTTTGCACTTCCCCGCCACAGGGAAGCTGCTAGCCGGGAATTCTCTGCCTGGTTCTACCCGCTGCCCGGAACGCTACGCAGGGCAAAAGCGGTTCTCGTCCTCCGTGCTTGCTTTTTCTCAGAAAGAGCCGTGGTGTGCGTTTTCGCCGGAAAACGCGTTTTCGGCCGAAAACGTGTACGTTTGCACTTCCCCGCCACAGGGAAGCTGCTAGCCGGGAATTCTCTGCCTGGTTCTACCCGCTGCCCGGAACGCTACGCAGGGCAAAAGCGGTTCTCGTCCTCCGTGCTTGCTTTTTCTCAGAAAGAGCCGTGGTGTGCGTTTTCGCCGGAAAACGCGTTTTCGGCCGAAAACGTGTACGTTTGCACTTCCCCGCCACAGGGAAGCTGCTAGCCGGGAATTCTCTGCCTGGTTCTACCCGCTGCCCGGAACGCTACGCAGGGCAAAAGCGGTTCTCGTCCTCCGTGCTTGCTTTTTCTCAGAAAGAGCCGTGGTGTGCGTTTTCGCCGGAAAACGCGTTTTCGGCCGAAAACGTGTACGTTTGCACTTCCCCGCCACAGGGAAGCTGCTAGCCGGGAATTCTCTGCCTGGTTCTACCCGCTGCCCGGAACGCTACGCAGGGCAAAAGCGGTTCTCGTCCTCCGTGCTTGCTTTTTCTCAGAAAGAGCCGTGGTGTGCGTTTTCGCCGGAAAACGCGTTTTCGGCCGAAAACGTGTACGTTTGCACTTCCCCGCCACAGGGAAGCTGCTAGCCGGGAATTCTCTGCCTGGTTCTACCCGCTGCCCGGAACGCTACGCAGGGCAAAAGCGGTTCTCGTCCTCCGTGCTTGCTTTTTCTCAGAAAGAGCCGTGGTGTGCGTTTTCGCCGGAAAACGCGTTTTCGGCCGAAAACGTGTACGTTTGCACTTCCCCGCCACAGGGAAGCTGCTAGCCGGGAATTCTCTGCCTGGTTCTACCCGCTGCCCGGAACGCTACGCAGGGCAAAAGCGGTTCTCGTCCTCCGTGCTTGCTTTTTCTCAGAAAGAGCCGTGGTGTGCGTTTTCGCCGGAAAACGCGTTTTCGGCCGAAAACGTGTACGTTTGCACTTCCCCGCCACAGGGAAGCTGCTAGCCGGGAATTCTCTGCCTGGTTCTACCCGCTGCCCGGAACGCTACGCAGGGCAAAAGCGGTTCTCGTCCTCCGTGCTTGCTTTTTCTCAGAAAGAGCCGTGGTGTGCGTTTTCGCCGGAAAACGCGTTTTCGGCCGAAAACGTGTACGTTTGCACTTCCCCGCCACAGGGAAGCTGCTAGCCGGGAATTCTCTGCCTGGTTCTACCCGCTGCCCGGAACGCTACGCAGGGCAAAAGCGGTTCTCGTCCTCCGTGCTTGCTTTTTCTCAGAAAGAGCCGTGGTGTGCGTTTTCGCCGGAAAACGCGTTTTCGGCCGAAAACGTGTACGTTTGCACTTCCCCGCCACAGGGAAGCTGCTAGCCGGGAATTCTCTGCCTGGTTCTACCCGCTGCCCGGAACGCTACGCAGGGCAAAAGCGGTTCTCGTCCTCCGTGCTTGCTTTTTCTCAGAAAGAGCCGTGGTGTGCGTTTTCGCCGGAAAACGCGTTTTCGGCCGAAAACGTGTACGTTTGCACTTCCCCGCCACAGGGAAGCTGCTAGCCGGGAATTCTCTGCCTGGTTCTACCCGCTGCCCGGAACGCTACGCAGGGCAAAAGCGGTTCTCGTCCTCCGTGCTTGCTTTTTCTCAGAAAGAGCCGTGGTGTGCGTTTTCGCCGGAAAACGCGTTTTCGGCCGAAAACGTGTACGTTTGCACTTCCCCGCCACAGGGAAGCTGCTAGCCGGGAATTCTCTGCCTGGTTCTACCCGCTGCCCGGAACGCTACGCAGGGCAAAAGCGGTTCTCGTCCTCCGTGCTTGCTTTTTCTCAGAAAGAGCCGTGGTGTGCGTTTTCGCCGGAAAACGCGTTTTCGGCCGAAAACGTGTACGTTTGCACTTCCCCGCCACAGGGAAGCTGCTAGCCGGGAATTCTCTGCCTGGTTCTACCCGCTGCCCGGAACGCTACGCAGGGCAAAAGCGGTTCTCGTCCTCCGTGCTTGCTTTTTCTCAGAAAGAGCCGTGGTGTGCGTTTTCGCCGGAAAACGCGTTTTCGGCCGAAAACGTGTACGTTTGCACTTCCCCGCCACAGGGAAGCTGCTAGCCGGGAATTCTCTGCCTGGTTCTACCCGCTGCCCGGAACGCTACGCAGGGCAAAAGCGGTTCTCGTCCTCCGTGCTTGCTTTTTCTCAGAAAGAGCCGTGGTGTGCGTTTTCGCCGGAAAACGCGTTTTCGGCCGAAAACGTGTACGTTTGCACTTCCCCGCCACAGGGAAGCTGCTAGCCGGGAATTCTCTGCCTGGTTCTACCCGCTGCCCGGAACGCTACGCAGGGCAAAAGCGGTTCTCGTCCTCCGTGCTTGCTTTTTCTCAGAAAGAGCCGTGGTGTGCGTTTTCGCCGGAAAACGCGTTTTCGGCCGAAAACGTGTACGTTTGCACTTCCCCGCCACAGGGAAGCTGCTAGCCGGGAATTCTCTGCCTGGTTCTACCCGCTGCCCGGAACGCTACGCAGGGCAAAAGCGGTTCTCGTCCTCCGTGCTTGCTTTTTCTCAGAAAGAGCCGTGGTGTGCGTTTTCGCCGGAAAACGCGTTTTCGGCCGAAAACGTGTACGTTTGCACTTCCCCGCCACAGGGAAGCTGCTAGCCGGGAATTCTCTGCCTGGTTCTACCCGCTGCCCGGAACGCTACGCAGGGCAAAAGCGGTTCTCGTCCTCCGTGCTTGCTTTTTCTCAGAAAGAGCCGTGGTGTGCGTTTTCGCCGGAAAACGCGTTTTCGGCCGAAAACGTGTACGTTTGCACTTCCCCGCCACAGGGAAGCTGCTAGCCGGGAATTCTCTGCCTGGTTCTACCCGCTGCCCGGAACGCTACGCAGGGCAAAAGCGGTTCTCGTCCTCCGTGCTTGCTTTTTCTCAGAAAGAGCCGTGGTGTGCGTTTTCGCCGGAAAACGCGTTTTCGGCCGAAAACGTGTACGTTTGCACTTCCCCGCCACAGGGAAGCTGCTAGCCGGGAATTCTCTGCCTGGTTCTACCCGCTGCCCGGAACGCTACGCAGGGCAAAAGCGGTTCTCGTCCTCCGTGCTTGCTTTTTCTCAGAAAGAGCCGTGGTGTGCGTTTTCGCCGGAAAACGCGTTTTCGGCCGAAAACGTGTACGTTTGCACTTCCCCGCCACAGGGAAGCTGCTAGCCGGGAATTCTCTGCCTGGTTCTACCCGCTGCCCGGAACGCTACGCAGGGCAAAAGCGGTTCTCGTCCTCCGTGCTTGCTTTTTCTCAGAAAGAGCCGTGGTGTGCGTTTTCGCCGGAAAACGCGTTTTCGGCCGAAAACGTGTACGTTTGCACTTCCCCGCCACAGGGAAGCTGCTAGCCGGGAATTCTCTGCCTGGTTCTACCCGCTGCCCGGAACGCTACGCAGGGCAAAAGCGGTTCTCGTCCTCCGTGCTTGCTTTTTCTCAGAAAGAGCCGTGGTGTGCGTTTTCGCCGGAAAACGCGTTTTCGGCCGAAAACGTGTACGTTTGCACTTCCCCGCCACAGGGAAGCTGCTAGCCGGGAATTCTCTGCCTGGTTCTACCCGCTGCCCGGAACGCTACGCAGGGCAAAAGCGGTTCTCGTCCTCCGTGCTTGCTTTTTCTCAGAAAGAGCCGTGGTGTGCGTTTTCGCCGGAAAACGCGTTTTCGGCCGAAAACGTGTACGTTTGCACTTCCCCGCCACAGGGAAGCTGCTAGCCGGGAATTCTCTGCCTGGTTCTACCCGCTGCCCGGAACGCTACGCAGGGCAAAAGCGGTTCTCGTCCTCCGTGCTTGCTTTTTCTCAGAAAGAGCCGTGGTGTGCGTTTTCGCCGGAAAACGCGTTTTCGGCCGAAAACGTGTACGTTTGCACTTCCCCGCCACAGGGAAGCTGCTAGCCGGGAATTCTCTGCCTGGTTCTACCCGCTGCCCGGAACGCTACGCAGGGCAAAAGCGGTTCTCGTCCTCCGTGCTTGCTTTTTCTCAGAAAGAGCCGTGGTGTGCGTTTTCGCCGGAAAACGCGTTTTCGGCCGAAAACGTGTACGTTTGCACTTCCCCGCCACAGGGAAGCTGCTAGCCGGGAATTCTCTGCCTGGTTCTACCCGCTGCCCGGAACGCTACGCAGGGCAAAAGCGGTTCTCGTCCTCCGTGCTTGCTTTTTCTCAGAAAGAGCCGTGGTGTGCGTTTTCGCCGGAAAACGCGTTTTCGGCCGAAAACGTGTACGTTTGCACTTCCCCGCCACAGGGAAGCTGCTAGCCGGGAATTCTCTGCCTGGTTCTACCCGCTGCCCGGAACGCTACGCAGGGCAAAAGCGGTTCTCGTCCTCCGTGCTTGCTTTTTCTCAGAAAGAGCCGTGGTGTGCGTTTTCGCCGGAAAACGCGTTTTCGGCCGAAAACGTGTACGTTTGCACTTCCCCGCCACAGGGAAGCTGCTAGCCGGGAATTCTCTGCCTGGTTCTACCCGCTGCCCGGAACGCTACGCAGGGCAAAAGCGGTTCTCGTCCTCCGTGCTTGCTTTTTCTCAGAAAGAGCCGTGGTGTGCGTTTTCGCCGGAAAACGCGTTTTCGGCCGAAAACGTGTACGTTTGCACTTCCCCGCCACAGGGAAGCTGCTAGCCGGGAATTCTCTGCCTGGTTCTACCCGCTGCCCGGAACGCTACGCAGGGCAAAAGCGGTTCTCGTCCTCCGTGCTTGCTTTTTCTCAGAAAGAGCCGTGGTGTGCGTTTTCGCCGGAAAACGCGTTTTCGGCCGAAAACGTGTACGTTTGCACTTCCCCGCCACAGGGAAGCTGCTAGCCGGGAATTCTCTGCCTGGTTCTACCCGCTGCCCGGAACGCTACGCAGGGCAAAAGCGGTTCTCGTCCTCCGTGCTTGCTTTTTCTCAGAAAGAGCCGTGGTGTGCGTTTTCGCCGGAAAACGCGTTTTCGGCCGAAAACGTGTACGTTTGCACTTCCCCGCCACAGGGAAGCTGCTAGCCGGGAATTCTCTGCCTGGTTCTACCCGCTGCCCGGAACGCTACGCAGGGCAAAAGCGGTTCTCGTCCTCCGTGCTTGCTTTTTCTCAGAAAGAGCCGTGGTGTGCGTTTTCGCCGGAAAACGCGTTTTCGGCCGAAAACGTGTACGTTTGCACTTCCCCGCCACAGGGAAGCTGCTAGCCGGGAATTCTCTGCCTGGTTCTACCCGCTGCCCGGAACGCTACGCAGGGCAAAAGCGGTTCTCGTCCTCCGTGCTTGCTTTTTCTCAGAAAGAGCCGTGGTGTGCGTTTTCGCCGGAAAACGCGTTTTCGGCCGAAAACGTGTACGTTTGCACTTCCCCGCCACAGGGAAGCTGCTAGCCGGGAATTCTCTGCCTGGTTCTACCCGCTGCCCGGAACGCTACGCAGGGCAAAAGCGGTTCTCGTCCTCCGTGCTTGCTTTTTCTCAGAAAGAGCCGTGGTGTGCGTTTTCGCCGGAAAACGCGTTTTCGGCCGAAAACGTGTACGTTTGCACTTCCCCGCCACAGGGAAGCTGCTAGCCGGGAATTCTCTGCCTGGTTCTACCCGCTGCCCGGAACGCTACGCAGGGCAAAAGCGGTTCTCGTCCTCCGTGCTTGCTTTTTCTCAGAAAGAGCCGTGGTGTGCGTTTTCGCCGGAAAACGCGTTTTCGGCCGAAAACGTGTACGTTTGCACTTCCCCGCCACAGGGAAGCTGCTAGCCGGGAATTCTCTGCCTGGTTCTACCCGCTGCCCGGAACGCTACGCAGGGCAAAAGCGGTTCTCGTCCTCCGTGCTTGCTTTTTCTCAGAAAGAGCCGTGGTGTGCGTTTTCGCCGGAAAACGCGTTTTCGGCCGAAAACGTGTACGTTTGCACTTCCCCGCCACAGGGAAGCTGCTAGCCGGGAATTCTCTGCCTGGTTCTACCCGCTGCCCGGAACGCTACGCAGGGCAAAAGCGGTTCTCGTCCTCCGTGCTTGCTTTTTCTCAGAAAGAGCCGTGGTGTGCGTTTTCGCCGGAAAACGCGTTTTCGGCCGAAAACGTGTACGTTTGCACTTCCCCGCCACAGGGAAGCTGCTAGCCGGGAATTCTCTGCCTGGTTCTACCCGCTGCCCGGAACGCTACGCAGGGCAAAAGCGGTTCTCGTCCTCCGTGCTTGCTTTTTCTCAGAAAGAGCCGTGGTGTGCGTTTTCGCCGGAAAACGCGTTTTCGGCCGAAAACGTGTACGTTTGCACTTCCCCGCCACAGGGAAGCTGCTAGCCGGGAATTCTCTGCCTGGTTCTACCCGCTGCCCGGAACGCTACGCAGGGCAAAAGCGGTTCTCGTCCTCCGTGCTTGCTTTTTCTCAGAAAGAGCCGTGGTGTGCGTTTTCGCCGGAAAACGCGTTTTCGGCCGAAAACGTGTACGTTTGCACTTCCCCGCCACAGGGAAGCTGCTAGCCGGGAATTCTCTGCCTGGTTCTACCCGCTGCCCGGAACGCTACGCAGGGCAAAAGCGGTTCTCGTCCTCCGTGCTTGCTTTTTCTCAGAAAGAGCCGTGGTGTGCGTTTTCGCCGGAAAACGCGTTTTCGGCCGAAAACGTGTACGTTTGCACTTCCCCGCCACAGGGAAGCTGCTAGCCGGGAATTCTCTGCCTGGTTCTACCCGCTGCCCGGAACGCTACGCAGGGCAAAAGCGGTTCTCGTCCTCCGTGCTTGCTTTTTCTCAGAAAGAGCCGTGGTGTGCGTTTTCGCCGGAAAACGCGTTTTCGGCCGAAAACGTGTACGTTTGCACTTCCCCGCCACAGGGAAGCTGCTAGCCGGGAATTCTCTGCCTGGTTCTACCCGCTGCCCGGAACGCTACGCAGGGCAAAAGCGGTTCTCGTCCTCCGTGCTTGCTTTTTCTCAGAAAGAGCCGTGGTGTGCGTTTTCGCCGGAAAACGCGTTTTCGGCCGAAAACGTGTACGTTTGCACTTCCCCGCCACAGGGAAGCTGCTAGCCGGGAATTCTCTGCCTGGTTCTACCCGCTGCCCGGAACGCTACGCAGGGCAAAAGCGGTTCTCGTCCTCCGTGCTTGCTTTTTCTCAGAAAGAGCCGTGGTGTGCGTTTTCGCCGGAAAACGCGTTTTCGGCCGAAAACGTGTACGTTTGCACTTCCCCGCCACAGGGAAGCTGCTAGCCGGGAATTCTCTGCCTGGTTCTACCCGCTGCCCGGAACGCTACGCAGGGCAAAAGCGGTTCTCGTCCTCCGTGCTTGCTTTTTCTCAGAAAGAGCCGTGGTGTGCGTTTTCGCCGGAAAACGCGTTTTCGGCCGAAAACGTGTACGTTTGCACTTCCCCGCCACAGGGAAGCTGCTAGCCGGGAATTCTCTGCCTGGTTCTACCCGCTGCCCGGAACGCTACGCAGGGCAAAAGCGGTTCTCGTCCTCCGTGCTTGCTTTTTCTCAGAAAGAGCCGTGGTGTGCGTTTTCGCCGGAAAACGCGTTTTCGGCCGAAAACGTGTACGTTTGCACTTCCCCGCCACAGGGAAGCTGCTAGCCGGGAATTCTCTGCCTGGTTCTACCCGCTGCCCGGAACGCTACGCAGGGCAAAAGCGGTTCTCGTCCTCCGTGCTTGCTTTTTCTCAGAAAGAGCCGTGGTGTGCGTTTTCGCCGGAAAACGCGTTTTCGGCCGAAAACGTGTACGTTTGCACTTCCCCGCCACAGGGAAGCTGCTAGCCGGGAATTCTCTGCCTGGTTCTACCCGCTGCCCGGAACGCTACGCAGGGCAAAAGCGGTTCTCGTCCTCCGTGCTTGCTTTTTCTCAGAAAGAGCCGTGGTGTGCGTTTTCGCCGGAAAACGCGTTTTCGGCCGAAAACGTGTACGTTTGCACTTCCCCGCCACAGGGAAGCTGCTAGCCGGGAATTCTCTGCCTGGTTCTACCCGCTGCCCGGAACGCTACGCAGGGCAAAAGCGGTTCTCGTCCTCCGTGCTTGCTTTTTCTCAGAAAGAGCCGTGGTGTGCGTTTTCGCCGGAAAACGCGTTTTCGGCCGAAAACGTGTACGTTTGCACTTCCCCGCCACAGGGAAGCTGCTAGCCGGGAATTCTCTGCCTGGTTCTACCCGCTGCCCGGAACGCTACGCAGGGCAAAAGCGGTTCTCGTCCTCCGTGCTTGCTTTTTCTCAGAAAGAGCCGTGGTGTGCGTTTTCGCCGGAAAACGCGTTTTCGGCCGAAAACGTGTACGTTTGCACTTCCCCGCCACAGGGAAGCTGCTAGCCGGGAATTCTCTGCCTGGTTCTACCCGCTGCCCGGAACGCTACGCAGGGCAAAAGCGGTTCTCGTCCTCCGTGCTTGCTTTTTCTCAGAAAGAGCCGTGGTGTGCGTTTTCGCCGGAAAACGCGTTTTCGGCCGAAAACGTGTACGTTTGCACTTCCCCGCCACAGGGAAGCTGCTAGCCGGGAATTCTCTGCCTGGTTCTACCCGCTGCCCGGAACGCTACGCAGGGCAAAAGCGGTTCTCGTCCTCCGTGCTTGCTTTTTCTCAGAAAGAGCCGTGGTGTGCGTTTTCGCCGGAAAACGCGTTTTCGGCCGAAAACGTGTACGTTTGCACTTCCCCGCCACAGGGAAGCTGCTAGCCGGGAATTCTCTGCCTGGTTCTACCCGCTGCCCGGAACGCTACGCAGGGCAAAAGCGGTTCTCGTCCTCCGTGCTTGCTTTTTCTCAGAAAGAGCCGTGGTGTGCGTTTTCGCCGGAAAACGCGTTTTCGGCCGAAAACGTGTACGTTTGCACTTCCCCGCCACAGGGAAGCTGCTAGCCGGGAATTCTCTGCCTGGTTCTACCCGCTGCCCGGAACGCTACGCAGGGCAAAAGCGGTTCTCGTCCTCCGTGCTTGCTTTTTCTCAGAAAGAGCCGTGGTGTGCGTTTTCGCCGGAAAACGCGTTTTCGGCCGAAAACGTGTACGTTTGCACTTCCCCGCCACAGGGAAGCTGCTAGCCGGGAATTCTCTGCCTGGTTCTACCCGCTGCCCGGAACGCTACGCAGGGCAAAAGCGGTTCTCGTCCTCCGTGCTTGCTTTTTCTCAGAAAGAGCCGTGGTGTGCGTTTTCGCCGGAAAACGCGTTTTCGGCCGAAAACGTGTACGTTTGCACTTCCCCGCCACAGGGAAGCTGCTAGCCGGGAATTCTCTGCCTGGTTCTACCCGCTGCCCGGAACGCTACGCAGGGCAAAAGCGGTTCTCGTCCTCCGTGCTTGCTTTTTCTCAGAAAGAGCCGTGGTGTGCGTTTTCGCCGGAAAACGCGTTTTCGGCCGAAAACGTGTACGTTTGCACTTCCCCGCCACAGGGAAGCTGCTAGCCGGGAATTCTCTGCCTGGTTCTACCCGCTGCCCGGAACGCTACGCAGGGCAAAAGCGGTTCTCGTCCTCCGTGCTTGCTTTTTCTCAGAAAGAGCCGTGGTGTGCGTTTTCGCCGGAAAACGCGTTTTCGGCCGAAAACGTGTACGTTTGCACTTCCCCGCCACAGGGAAGCTGCTAGCCGGGAATTCTCTGCCTGGTTCTACCCGCTGATACTCGGAACGCTACGCAGGGCAAAAGCGGTTCTCGTCCTCCGTGCTTGCTTTTTCTCAGAAAGAGCCGTGGTGTGCGTTTTCGCCGGAAAACGCGTTTTCGGCCGAAAACGTGTACGTTTGCACTTCCCCGCCACAGGGAAGCTGCTAGCCGGGAATTCTCTGCCTGGTTCTACCCGCTGCCCGGAACGCTACGCAGGGCAAAAGCGGTTCTCGTCCTCCGTGCTTGCTTTTTCTCAGAAAGAGCCGTGGTGTGCGTTTTCGCCGGAAAACGCGTTTTCGGCCGAAAACGTGTACGTTTGCACTTCCCCGCCACAGGGAAGCTGCTAGCCGGGAATTCTCTGCCTGGTTCTACCCGCTGCCCGGAACGCTACGCAGGGCAAAAGCGGTTCTCGTCCTCCGTGCTTGCTTTTTCTCAGAAAGAGCCGTGGTGTGCGTTTTCGCCGGAAAACGCGTTTTCGGCCGAAAACGTGTACGTTTGCACTTCCCCGCCACAGGGAAGCTGCTAGCCGGGAATTCTCTGCCTGGTTCTACCCGCTGCCCGGAACGCTACGCAGGGCAAAAGCGGTTCTCGTCCTCCGTGCTTGCTTTTTCTCAGAAAGAGCCGTGGTGTGCGTTTTCGCCGGAAAACGCGTTTTCGGCCGAAAACGTGTACGTTTGCACTTCCCCGCCACAGGGAAGCTGCTAGCCGGGAATTCTCTGCCTGGTTCTACCCGCTGCCCGGAACGCTACGCAGGGCAAAAGCGGTTCTCGTCCTCCGTGCTTGCTTTTTCTCAGAAAGAGCCGTGGTGTGCGTTTTCGCCGGAAAACGCGTTTTCGGCCGAAAACGTGTACGTTTGCACTTCCCCGCCACAGGGAAGCTGCTAGCCGGGAATTCTCTGCCTGGTTCTACCCGCTGCCCGGAACGCTACGCAGGGCAAAAGCGGTTCTCGTCCTCCGTGCTTGCTTTTTCTCAGAAAGAGCCGTGGTGTGCGTTTTCGCCGGAAAACGCGTTTTCGGCCGAAAACGTGTACGTTTGCACTTCCCCGCCACAGGGAAGCTGCTAGCCGGGAATTCTCTGCCTGGTTCTACCCGCTGCCCGGAACGCTACGCAGGGCAAAAGCGGTTCTCGTCCTCCGTGCTTGCTTTTTCTCAGAAAGAGCCGTGGTGTGCGTTTTCGCCGGAAAACGCGTTTTCGGCCGAAAACGTGTACGTTTGCACTTCCCCGCCACAGGGAAGCTGCTAGCCGGGAATTCTCTGCCTGGTTCTACCCGCTGCCCGGAACGCTACGCAGGGCAAAAGCGGTTCTCATCCTCCGTGCTTGCTTTTTCTCAGAAAGAGCCGTGGTGTGCGATTTCGCCGGAAAACGCGTTTTCGGCCGAAAACGTGTACGTTTGCACTTCCCCGCCACAGGGAAGCTGCTAGCCGGGAATTCTCTGCCTGGTTCTACCCGCTGCCCGGAACGCTACGCAGGGCAAAAGCGGTTCTCGTCCTCCGTGCTTGCTTTTTCTCAGAAAGAGCCGTGGTGTGCGTTTTCGCCGGAAAACGCGTTTTCGGCCGAAAACGTGTACGTTTGCACTTCCCCGCCACAGGGAAGCTGCTAGCCGGGAATTCTCTGCCTGGTTCTACCCGCTGCCCGGAACGCTACGCAGGGCAAAAGCGGTTCTCGTCCTCCGTGCTTGCTTTTTCTCAGAAAGAGCCGTGGTGTGCGTTTTCGCCGGAAAACGCGTTTTCGGCCGAAAACGTGTACGTTTGCACTTCCCCGCCACAGGGAAGCTGCTAGCCGGGAATTCTCTGCCTGGTTCTACCCGCTGCCCGGAACGCTACGCAGGGCAAAAGCGGTTCTCGTCCTCCGTGCTTGCTTTTTCTCAGAAAGAGCCGTGGTGTGCGTTTTCGCCGGAAAACGCGTTTTCGGCCGAAAACGTGTACGTTTGCACTTCCCCGCCACAGGGAAGCTGCTAGCCGGGAATTCTCTGCCTGGTTCTACCCGCTGCCCGGAACGCTACGCAGGGCAAAAGCGGTTCTCGTCCTCCGTGCTTGCTTTTTCTCAGAAAGAGCCGTGGTGTGCGTTTTCGCCGGAAAACGCGTTTTCGGCCGAAAACGTGTACGTTTGCACTTCCCCGCCACAGGGAAGCTGCTAGCCGGGAATTCTCTGCCTGGTTCTACCCGCTGCCCGGAACGCTACGCAGGGCAAAAGCGGTTCTCGTCCTCCGTGCTTGCTTTTTCTCAGAAAGAGCCGTGGTGTGCGTTTTCGCCGGAAAACGCGTTTTCGGCCGAAAACGTGTACGTTTGCACTTCCCCGCCACAGGGAAGCTGCTAGCCGGGAATTCTCTGCCTGGTTCTACCCGCTGCCCGGAACGCTACGCAGGGCAAAAGCGGTTCTCGTCCTCCGTGCTTGCTTTTTCTCAGAAAGAGCCGTGGTGTGCGTTTTCGCCGGAAAACGCGTTTTCGGCCGAAAACGTGTACGTTTGCACTTCCCCGCCACAGGGAAGCTGCTAGCCGGGAATTCTCTGCCTGGTTCTACCCGCTGCCCGGAACGCTACGCAGGGCAAAAGCGGTTCTCGTCCTCCGTGCTTGCTTTTTCTCAGAAAGAGCCGTGGTGTGCGTTTTCGCCGGAAAACGCGTTTTCGGCCGAAAACGTGTACGTTTGCACTTCCCCGCCACAGGGAAGCTGCTAGCCGGGAATTCTCTGCCTGGTTCTACCCGCTGCCCGGAACGCTACGCAGGGCAAAAGCGGTTCTCGTCCTCCGTGCTTGCTTTTTCTCAGAAAGAGCCGTGGTGTGCGTTTTCGCCGGAAAACGCGTTTTCGGCCGAAAACGTGTACGTTTGCACTTCCCCGCCACAGGGAAGCTGCTAGCCGGGAATTCTCTGCCTGGTTCTACCCGCTGCCCGGAACGCTACGCAGGGCAAAAGCGGTTCTCGTCCTCCGTGCTTGCTTTTTCTCAGAAAGAGCCGTGGTGTGCGTTTTCGCCGGAAAACGCGTTTTCGGCCGAAAACGTGTACGTTTGCACTTCCCCGCCACAGGGAAGCTGCTAGCCGGGAATTCTCTGCCTGGTTCTACCCGCTGCCCGGAACGCTACGCAGGGCAAAAGCGGTTCTCGTCCTCCGTGCTTGCTTTTTCTCAGAAAGAGCCGTGGTGTGCGTTTTCGCCGGAAAACGCGTTTTCGGCCGAAAACGTGTACGTTTGCACTTCCCCGCCACAGGGAAGCTGCTAGCCGGGAATTCTCTGCCTGGTTCTACCCGCTGCCCGGAACGCTACGCAGGGCAAAAGCGGTTCTCGTCCTCCGTGCTTGCTTTTTCTCAGAAAGAGCCGTGGTGTGCGTTTTCGCCGGAAAACGCGTTTTCGGCCGAAAACGTGTACGTTTGCACTTCCCCGCCACAGGGAAGCTGCTAGCCGGGAATTCTCTGCCTGGTTCTACCCGCTGCCCGGAACGCTACGCAGGGCAAAAGCGGTTCTCGTCCTCCGTGCTTGCTTTTTCTCAGAAAGAGCCGTGGTGTGCGTTTTCGCCGGAAAACGCGTTTTCGGCCGAAAACGTGTACGTTTGCACTTCCCCGCCACAGGGAAGCTGCTAGCCGGGAATTCTCTGCCTGGTTCTACCCGCTGCCCGGAACGCTACGCAGGGCAAAAGCGGTTCTCGTCCTCCGTGCTTGCTTTTTCTCAGAAAGAGCCGTGGTGTGCGTTTTCGCCGGAAAACGCGTTTTCGGCCGAAAACGTGTACGTTTGCACTTCCCCGCCACAGGGAAGCTGCTAGCCGGGAATTCTCTGCCTGGTTCTACCCGCTGCCCGGAACGCTACGCAGGGCAAAAGCGGTTCTCGTCCTCCGTGCTTGCTTTTTCTCAGAAAGAGCCGTGGTGTGCGTTTTCGCCGGAAAACGCGTTTTCGGCCGAAAACGTGTACGTTTGCACTTCCCCGCCACAGGGAAGCTGCTAGCCGGGAATTCTCTGCCTGGTTCTACCCGCTGCCCGGAACGCTACGCAGGGCAAAAGCGGTTCTCGTCCTCCGTGCTTGCTTTTTCTCAGAAAGAGCCGTGGTGTGCGTTTTCGCCGGAAAACGCGTTTTCGGCCGAAAACGTGTACGTTTGCACTTCCCCGCCACAGGGAAGCTGCTAGCCGGGAATTCTCTGCCTGGTTCTACCCGCTGCCCGGAACGCTACGCAGGGCAAAAGCGGTTCTCGTCCTCCGTGCTTGCTTTTTCTCAGAAAGAGCCGTGGTGTGCGTTTTCGCCGGAAAACGCGTTTTCGGCCGAAAACGTGTACGTTTGCACTTCCCCGCCACAGGGAAGCTGCTAGCCGGGAATTCTCTGCCTGGTTCTACCCGCTGCCCGGAACGCTACGCAGGGCAAAAGCGGTTCTCGTCCTCCGTGCTTGCTTTTTCTCAGAAAGAGCCGTGGTGTGCGTTTTCGCCGGAAAACGCGTTTTCGGCCGAAAACGTGTACGTTTGCACTTCCCCGCCACAGGGAAGCTGCTAGCCGGGAATTCTCTGCCTGGTTCTACCCGCTGCCCGGAACGCTACGCAGGGCAAAAGCGGTTCTCGTCCTCCGTGCTTGCTTTTTCTCAGAAAGAGCCGTGGTGTGCGTTTTCGCCGGAAAACGCGTTTTCGGCCGAAAACGTGTACGTTTGCACTTCCCCGCCACAGGGAAGCTGCTAGCCGGGAATTCTCTGCCTGGTTCTACCCGCTGCCCGGAACGCTACGCAGGGCAAAAGCGGTTCTCGTCCTCCGTGCTTGCTTTTTCTCAGAAAGAGCCGTGGTGTGCGTTTTCGCCGGAAAACGCGTTTTCGGCCGAAAACGTGTACGTTTGCACTTCCCCGCCACAGGGAAGCTGCTAGCCGGGAATTCTCTGCCTGGTTCTACCCGCTGCCCGGAACGCTACGCAGGGCAAAAGCGGTTCTCGTCCTCCGTGCTTGCTTTTTCTCAGAAAGAGCCGTGGTGTGCGTTTTCGCCGGAAAACGCGTTTTCGGCCGAAAACGTGTACGTTTGCACTTCCCCGCCACAGGGAAGCTGCTAGCCGGGAATTCTCTGCCTGGTTCTACCCGCTGCCCGGAACGCTACGCAGGGCAAAAGCGGTTCTCGTCCTCCGTGCTTGCTTTTTCTCAGAAAGAGCCGTGGTGTGCGTTTTCGCCGGAAAACGCGTTTTCGGCCGAAAACGTGTACGTTTGCACTTCCCCGCCACAGGGAAGCTGCTAGCCGGGAATTCTCTGCCTGGTTCTACCCGCTGCCCGGAACGCTACGCAGGGCAAAAGCGGTTCTCGTCCTCCGTGCTTGCTTTTTCTCAGAAAGAGCCGTGGTGTGCGTTTTCGCCGGAAAACGCGTTTTCGGCCGAAAACGTGTACGTTTGCACTTCCCCGCCACAGGGAAGCTGCTAGCCGGGAATTCTCTGCCTGGTTCTACCCGCTGCCCGGAACGCTACGCAGGGCAAAAGCGGTTCTCGTCCTCCGTGCTTGCTTTTTCTCAGAAAGAGCCGTGGTGTGCGTTTTCGCCGGAAAACGCGTTTTCGGCCGAAAACGTGTACGTTTGCACTTCCCCGCCACAGGGAAGCTGCTAGCCGGGAATTCTCTGCCTGGTTCTACCCGCTGCCCGGAACGCTACGCAGGGCAAAAGCGGTTCTCGTCCTCCGTGCTTGCTTTTTCTCAGAAAGAGCCGTGGTGTGCGTTTTCGCCGGAAAACGCGTTTTCGGCCGAAAACGTGTACGTTTGCACTTCCCCGCCACAGGGAAGCTGCTAGCCGGGAATTCTCTGCCTGGTTCTACCCGCTGCCCGGAACGCTACGCAGGGCAAAAGCGGTTCTCGTCCTCCGTGCTTGCTTTTTCTCAGAAAGAGCCGTGGTGTGCGTTTTCGCCGGAAAACGCGTTTTCGGCCGAAAACGTGTACGTTTGCACTTCCCCGCCACAGGGAAGCTGCTAGCCGGGAATTCTCTGCCTGGTTCTACCCGCTGCCCGGAACGCTACGCAGGGCAAAAGCGGTTCTCGTCCTCCGTGCTTGCTTTTTCTCAGAAAGAGCCGTGGTGTGCGTTTTCGCCGGAAAACGCGTTTTCGGCCGAAAACGTGTACGTTTGCACTTCCCCGCCACAGGGAAGCTGCTAGCCGGGAATTCTCTGCCTGGTTCTACCCGCTGCCCGGAACGCTACGCAGGGCAAAAGCGGTTCTCGTCCTCCGTGCTTGCTTTTTCTCAGAAAGAGCCGTGGTGTGCGTTTTCGCCGGAAAACGCGTTTTCGGCCGAAAACGTGTACGTTTGCACTTCCCCGCCACAGGGAAGCTGCTAGCCGGGAATTCTCTGCCTGGTTCTACCCGCTGCCCGGAACGCTACGCAGGGCAAAAGCGGTTCTCGTCCTCCGTGCTTGCTTTTTCTCAGAAAGAGCCGTGGTGTGCGTTTTCGCCGGAAAACGCGTTTTCGGCCGAAAACGTGTACGTTTGCACTTCCCCGCCACAGGGAAGCTGCTAGCCGGGAATTCTCTGCCTGGTTCTACCCGCTGCCCGGAACGCTACGCAGGGCAAAAGCGGTTCTCGTCCTCCGTGCTTGCTTTTTCTCAGAAAGAGCCGTGGTGTGCGTTTTCGCCGGAAAACGCGTTTTCGGCCGAAAACGTGTACGTTTGCACTTCCCCGCCACAGGGAAGCTGCTAGCCGGGAATTCTCTGCCTGGTTCTACCCGCTGCCCGGAACGCTACGCAGGGCAAAAGCGGTTCTCGTCCTCCGTGCTTGCTTTTTCTCAGAAAGAGCCGTGGTGTGCGTTTTCGCCGGAAAACGCGTTTTCGGCCGAAAACGTGTACGTTTGCACTTCCCCGCCACAGGGAAGCTGCTAGCCAGGAATTCTCTGCCTGGTTCTACCCGCTGCCCGGAACGCTACGCAGGGCAAAAGCGGTTCTCGTCCTCCGTGCTTGCTTTTTCTCAGAAAGAGCCGTGGTGTGCGATTTCGCCGGAAAACGCGTTTTCGGCCGAAAACGTGTACGTTTGCACTTCCCCGCCACAGGGAAGCTGCTAGCCGGGAATTCTCTGCCTGGTTCTACCCGCTGCCCGGAACGCTACGCAGGGCAAAAGCGGTTCTCGTCCTCCGTGCTTGCTTTTTCTCAGAAAGAGCCGTGGTGTGCGATTTCGCCGGAAAACGCGTTGTCGGACGAAAACGTGTACGTTTGCACTTCCCCGCCACAGGGAAGCTGCTAGCCGGGAATTCTCTGCCTGGTTCTACCCGCTGCCCGGAACGCTACGCAGGGCAAAAGCGGTTCTCGTCCTCCGTGCTTGCTTTTTCTCAGAAAGAGCCGTGGTGTGCGATTTCGCCGGAAAACGCGTTTTCGGCCGAAAACGTGTACGTTTGCACTTCCCCGCCACAGGGAAGCTGCTAGCCGGGAATTCTCTGCCTGGTTCTACCCGCTGCCCGGAACGCTACGCAGGGCAAAAGCGGTTCTCGTCCTCCGTGCTTGCTTTTTCTCAGAAAGAGCCGTGGTGTGCGTTTTCGCCGGAAAACGCGTTTTCGGCCGAAAACGTGTACGTTTGCACTTCCCCGCCACAGGGAAGCTGCTAGCCGGGATTCTCTGCCTGGTTCTACCCGCTGCCCGGAACGCTACGCAGGGCAAAAGCGGTTCTCGTCCTCCGTGCTTGCTTTTTCTCAGAAAGAGCCGTGGTGTGCGATTTCGCCGGAAAACGCGTTTTCGGCCGAAAACGTGTACGTTTGCACTTCCCCGCCACAGGGAAGCTGCTAGCCGGGAATTCTCTGCCTGGTTCTACCCGCTGCCCGGAACGCTACGCAGGGCAAAAGCGGTTCTCGTCCTCCGTGCTTGCTTTTCCTCAGAAAGAGCCGTGGTGTGCGATTTCGCCGGAAAACGCGTTTTCGGCCGAAAACGTGTACGTTTGCACTTCCCCGCCACAGGGAAGCTGCTAGCCGGGAATTCTCTGCCTGGTTCTACCCGCTGCCCGGAACGCTACGCAGGGCAAAAGCGGTTCTCGTCCTCCGTGCTTGCTTTTTCTCAGAAAGAGCCGTGGTGTGCGTTTTCGCCGGAAAACGCGTTTTCGGCCGAAAACGTGTACGTTTGCACTTCCCCGCCACAGGGAAGCTGCTAGCCGGGAATTCTCTGCCTGGTTCTACCCGCTGCCCGGAACGCTACGCAGGGCAAAAGCGGTTCTCGTCCTCCGTGCTTGCTTTTCTCAGAAAGAGCCGTGGTGTGCGTTTTCGCCGGAAAACGCGTTTTCGGCCGAAAACGTGTACGTTTGCACTTCCCCGCCACAGGGAAGCTGCTAGCCGGGAATTCTCTGCCTGGTTCTACCCGCTGCCCGGAACGCTACGCAGGCAAAAGCGGTTCTCGTCCTCCGTGCTTGCTTTTTCTCAGAAAGAGCCGTGGTGTGCGTTTTCGCCGGAAAACGCGTTTTCGGCCGAAAACGTGTACGTTTGCACTTCCCCGCCACAGGGAAGCTGCTAGCCGGGAATTCTCTGCCTGGTTCTACCCGCTGCCCGGAACGCTACGCAGGGCAAAAGCGGTTCTCGTCCTCCGTGCTTGCTTTTTCTCAGAAAGAGCCGTGGTGTGCGTTTTCGCCGGAAAACGCGTTTTCGGCCGAAAACGTGTACGTTTGCACTTCCCCGCCACAGGGAAGCTGCTAGCCGGGAATTCTCTGCCTGGTTCTACCCGCTGCCCGGAACGCTACGCAGGGCAAAAGCGGTTCTCGTCCTCCGTGCTTGCTTTTTCTCAGAAAGAGCCGTGGTGTGCGTTTTCGCCGGAAAACGCGTTTTCGGCCGAAAACGTGTACGTTTGCACTTCCCCGCCACAGGGAAGCTGCTAGCCGGGAATTCTCTGCCTGGTTCTACCCGCTGCCCGGAACGCTACGCAGGGCAAAAGCGGTTCTCGTCCTCCGTGCTTGCTTTTTCTCAGAAAGAGCCGTGGTGTGCGATTTCGCCGGAAAACGCGTTTTCGGCCGAAAACGTGTACGTTTGCACTTCCCCGCCACAGGGAAGCTGCTAGCCGGGAATTCTCTGCCTGGTTCTACCCGCTGCCCGGAACGCTACGCAGGGCAAAAGCGGTTCTCGTCCTCCGTGCTTGCTTTTTCTCAGAAAGAGCCGTGGTGTGCGTTTTCGCCGGAAAACGCGTTTTCGGCCGAAAACGTGTACGTTTGCACTTCCCCGCCACAGGGAAGCTGCTAGCCGGGAATTCTCTGCCTGGTTCTACCCCGCTGCCCGGAACGCTACGCAGGGCAAAAGCGGTTCTCGTCCTCCGTGCTTGCTTTTTCTCAGAAAGAGCCGTGGTGTGCGATTTCGCCGGAAAACGCGTTTTCGGCCGAAAACGTGTACGTTTGCACTTCCCCGCCACAGGGAAGCTGCTAGCCGGGAATTCTCTGCCTGGTTCTACCCGCTGCCCGGAACGCTACGCAGGGCAAAAGCGGTTCTCGTCCTCCGTGTTTGCTTTTCCTCAGAAAGAGCCGTGGTGTGCGATTTCGCCGGAAAACGCGTTTTCGGCCGAAAACGTGTACGTTTGCACTTCCCCGCCACAGGGAAGCTGCTAGCCGGGAATTCTCTGCCTGGTTCTACCCGCTGCCCGGAACGCTACGCAGGGCAAAAGCGGTTCTCGTCCTCCGTGCTTGCTTTTTTTCTCAGAAAGAGCCGTGGTGTGCGTTTTCGCCGGAAAACGCGTTTTCGGCCGAAAACGTGTACGTTTGCACTTCCCCGCCACAGGGAAGCTGCTAGCCGGGAATTCTCTGCCTGGTTCTACCCGCTGCCCGGAACGCTACGCAGGGCAAAAGCGGTTCTCGTCCTCCGTGCTTGCTTTTTCTCAGAAAGAGCCGTGGTGTGCGATTTCGCCGGAAAACGCATTTTCGGCCGAAAACGTGTACGTTTGCACTTCCCCTCCACAGGGAAGCTGCTAGCCGGGAATTCTCTGCCTGGTTCTACCCGCTGCCCGGAACGCTACGCAGGGCAAAAGCGGTTCTCGTCCTCCGTGCTTGCTTTTTCTCAGAAAGAGCCGTGGTGTGCGTTTTTGCCGGAAAACGCGTTTTCGGCCGAAAACGTGTACGTTTGCACTTCCCCGCCACAGGGAAGCTGCTAGCCGGGAATTCTCTGCCTGGTTCTACCCGCTGCCCGGAACGCTACGCAGGGCAAAAGCGGTTCTCGTCCTCCGTGCTTGCTTTTTCTCAGAAAGAGCCGTGGTGTGCGATTTCGCCGGAAAACGCGTTTTCGGCCGAAAACGTGTACGTTTGCACTTCCCCGCCACAGGGAAGCTGTTAGCCGGGAATTCTCTGCCTGGTTCTACCCGCTGCCCGGAACGCTACGCAGGGCAAAAGCGGTTCTCGTCCTCCGTGCTTGCTTTTTCTCAGAAAGAGCCGTGGTGTGCGATTTCGCCGGAAAACGCGTTTTCGGCCGAAAACGTGTACGTTTGCACTTCCCCGCCACAGGGAAGCTGCTAGCCGGGAATTCTCTGCCTGGTTCTACCCGCTGCCCGGAACGCTACGCAGGGCAAAAGCGGTTCTCGTCCTCCGTGCTTGCTTTTTCTCAGAAAGAGCCGTGGTGTGCGATTTCGCCGGAAAACGCGTTTTCGGCCGAAAACGTGTACGTTTGCACTTCCCCGCCACAGGGAAGCTGCTAGCCGGGAATTCTCTGCCTGGTTCTACCCGCTGCCCGGAACGCTACGCAGGGCAAAAGCGGTTCTCGTCCTCCGTGCTTGCTTTTTCTCAGAAAGAGCCGTGGTGTGCGATTTCGCCGGAAAACGCGTTTTCGGCCGAAAACGTGTACGTTTGCACTTCCCCGCCACAGGGAAGCTGCTAGCCGGGAATTCTCTGCCTGGTTCTAGCCGCTGCCCGGAACGCTACGCAGGGCAAAAGCGGTTCTCGTCCTCCGTGCTTGCTTTTTCTCAGAAAGAGCCGTGGTGTGCGTTTTCGCCGGAAAACGCGTTTTCGGCCGAAAACGTGTACGTTTGCACTTCCCCGCCACAGGGAAGCTGCTAGCCGGGAATTCTCTGCCTGGTTCTACCCGCTGCCCGGAACGCTACGCAGGGCAAAAGCGGTTCTCGTCCTCCGTGCTTGCTTTTTCTCAGAAAGAGCCGTGGTGTGCGTTTTCGCCGGAAAACGCGTTTTCGGCCGAAAACGTGTACGTTTGCACTTCCCCGCCACAGGGAAGCTGCTAGCCGGGAATTCTCTGCCTGGTTCTACCCGCTGCCCGGAACGCTACGCAGGGCAAAAGCGGTTCTCGTCCTCCGTGCTTGCTTTTTCTCAGAAAGAGCCGTGGTGTGCGTTTTCGCCGGAAAACGCGTTTTCGGCCGAAAACGTGTATGTTTGCACTTCGCCGCCACAGGGAAGCTGCTAGCCGGGAATTCTCTGCCTGGTTCTACCCGCTGCCCGGAACGCTACGCAGGGCAAAAGCGGTTCTCGTCCTCCGTGCTTGCTTTTTCTCAGAAAGAGCCGTGGTGTGCGTTTTCGCCGGAAAACGCATTTCGGCCGAAAACGTGTATGTTTGCACTTCGCCGCCACAGGGAAGCTGCTAGCCGGGAATTCTCTGCCTGGTTCTACCCGCTGCCCGGAACGCTACGCAGGGCAAAAGCGGTTCTCGTCCTCCGTGCTTGCTTTTTCTCAGAAAGAGCCGTGGTGTGCGATTTCGCCGGAAAACGCGTTTTCGGCCGAAAACGTGTACGTTTGCACTTCCCCGCCACAGGGAAGCTGCTAGCCGGGAATTCTCTGCCTGGTTCTACCCGCTGCCCGGAACGCTACGCAGGGCAAAAGCGGTTCTCGTCCTCCGTGCTTGCTTTTTCTCAGAAAGAGCCGTGGTGTGCGATTTCGCCGGAAAACGCGTTTTCGGCCGAAAACGTGTACGTTTGCACTTCCCCGCCACAGGGAAGCTGCTAGCCGGGAATTCTCTGCCTGGTTCTACCCGCTGCCCGGAACGCTACGCAGGGCAAAAGCGGTTCTCGTCCTCCGTGCTTGCTTTTTCTCAGAAAGAGCCGTGGTGTGCGATTTCGCCGGAAAACGCGTTTTCGGCCGAAAACGTGTACGTTTGCACTTCCCCGCCACAGGGAAGCTGCTAGCCGGGAATTCTCTGCCTGGTTCTACCCGCTGCCCGGAACGCTACGCAGGGCAAAAGCGGTTCTCGTCCTCCGTGCTTGCTTTTTCTCAGAAAGAGCCGTGGTGTGCGATTTCGCCGGAAAACGCGTTTTCGGCCGAAAACGTGTACGTTTGCACTTCCCCGCCACAGGGAAGCTGCTAGCCGGGAATTCTCTGCCTGGTTCTACCCGCTGCCCGGAACGCTACGCAGGGCAAAAGCGGTTCTCGTCCTCCGTGCTTGCTTTTTCTCAGAAAGAGCCGTGGTGTGCGATTTCGCCGGAAAACGCGTTTTCGGCCGAAAACGTGTACGTTTGCACTTCCCCGCCACAGGGAAGCTGCTAGCCGGGAATTCTCTGCCTGGTTCTAGCCGCTGCCCGGAACGCTACGCAGGGCAAAAGCGGTTCTCGTCCTCCGTGCTTGCTTTTTCTCAGAAAGAGCCGTGGTGTGCGTTTTCGCCGGAAAACGCGTTTTCGGCCGAAAACGTGTACGTTTGCACTTCCCCGCCACAGGGAAGCTGCTAGCCGGGAATTCTCTGCCTGGTTCTACCCGCTGCCCGGAACGCTACGCAGGGCAAAAGCGGTTCTCGTCCTCCGTGCTTGCTTTTTCTCAGAAAGAGCCGTGGTGTGCGTTTTCGCCGGAAAACGCGTTTTCGGCCGAAAACGTGTACGTTTGCACTTCCCCGCCACAGGGAAGCTGCTAGCCGGGAATTCTCTGCCTGGTTCTACCCGCTGCCCGGAACGCTACGCAGGGCAAAAGCGGTTCTCGTCCTCCGTGCTTGCTTTTTCTCAGAAAGAGCCGTGGTGTGCGTTTTCGCCGGAAAACGCGTTTTCGGCCGAAAACGTGTATGTTTGCACTTCGCCGCCACAGGGAAGCTGCTAGCCGGGAATTCTCTGCCTGGTTCTACCCGCTGCCCGGAACGCTACGCAGGGCAAAAGCGGTTCTCGTCCTCCGTGCTTGCTTTTTCTCAGAAAGAGCCGTGGTGTGCGTTTTCGCCGGAAAACGCATTTCGGCCGAAAACGTGTATGTTTGCACTTCGCCGCCACAGGGAAGCTGCTAGCCGGGAATTCTCTGCCTGGTTCTACCCGCTGCCCGGAACGCTACGCAGGGCAAAAGCGGTTCTCGTCCTCCGTGCTTGCTTTTTCTCAGAAAGAGCCGTGGTGTGCGATTTCGCCGGAAAACGCGTTTTCGGCCGAAAACGTGTACGTTTGCACTTCCCCGCCACAGGGAAGCTGCTAGCCGGGAATTCTCTGCCTGGTTCTACCCGCTGCCCGGAACGCTACGCAGGGCAAAAGCGGTTCTCGTCCTCCGTGCTTGCTTTTTCTCAGAAAGAGCCGTGGTGTGCGATTTCGCCGGAAAACGCGTTTTCGGCCGAAAACGTGTACGTTTGCACTTCCCCGCCACAGGGAAGCTGCTAGCCGGGAATTCTCTGCCTGGTTCTAGCCGCTGCCCGGAACGCTACGCAGGGCAAAAGCGGTTCTCGTCCTCCGTGCTTGCTTTTTCTCAGAAAGAGCCGTGGTGTGCGTTTTCGCCGGAAAACGCGTTTTCGGCCGAAAACGTGTACGTTTGCACTTCCCCGCCACAGGGAAGCTGCTAGCCGGGAATTCTCTGCCTGGTTCTACCCGCTGCCCGGAACGCTACGCAGGGCAAAAGCGGTTCTCGTCCTCCGTGCTTGCTTTTTCTCAGAAAGAGCCGTGGTGTGCGATTTCACCGGAAAACGCGTTTTCGGCCGAAAACGTGTACGTTTGCACTTCCCCGCCACAGGGAATCTGCTAGCCGGGAATTCTCTGCCTGGTTCTACCCGCTGCCCGGAACGCTAGGCAGGGCAAAAGCGGTTCTCGTCCTCCGTGCTTGCTTTTTCTCAGAAAGAGCCGTGGTGTGCGTTTTCGCCGGAAAACGCGTTTTCGGCCGAAAACGTGTACGTTTGCACTTCCCCGCCACAGGGAAGCTGCTAGCCGGGAATTCTCTGCCTGGTTCTACCCGCTGCCCGGAACGCTACGCAGGGCAAAAGCGGTTCTCGTCCTCCGTGCTTGCTTTTTCTCAGAAAGAGCCGTGGTGTGCGTTTTCGCCGGAAAACGCGTTTTCGGCCGAAAACGTGTACGTTTGCACTTCCTCGCCACAGGGAAGCTGCTAGCCGGGAATTCTCTGCCTGGTTCTACCCGCTGCCCGGAACGCTAGGCAGGGCAAAAGCGGATCTCGTCCTCCGTGGTTGCTTTTTCTCAGAAAGAGCCGTGGTGTGCGATTTCGCCGGAAAACGCGTTTTCGGCCGAAAACGTGTACGTTTGCACTTCCCCGCCACAGGGAAGCTGCTAGCCGGGAATTCTCTGCCTGGTTCTACCCGCTGCCCGGAACGCTACGCAGGGCAAAAGCGGTTCTCGTCCTCCGTGCTTGCTTTTTCTCAGAAAGAGCCGTGGTGTGCGTTTTCGCCGGAAAACGCGTTTTCGGCCGAAAACGTGTACGTTTGCACTTCCCCGCCACAGGGAAGCTGCTAGCCGGGAATTCTCTGCCTGGTTCTACCCGCTGCCCGGAACGCTACGCAGGGCAAAAGCGGTTCTCGTCCTCCGTGCTTGCTTTTTCTCAGAAAGAGCCGTGGTGTGCGTTTTCGCTAGAAAACGCGTTTTCGGCCGAAAACGTGTACGTTTGCACTTCCCCGCCACAGGGAAGCTGCTAGCCGGGAATTCTCTGCCTGGTTCTACCCGCTGCCCGGAACGCTACGCAGGGCAAAAGCGGTTCTCGTCCTCCGTGCTTGCTTTTTCTCAGAAAGAGCCGTGGTGTGCGTTTTCGCCGGAAAACGCGTTTTCGGCCGAAAACGTGTACGTTTGCACTTCCCCGCCACAGGGAAGCTGCTAGCCGGGAATTCTCTGCCTGGTTCTACCCGCTGCCCGGAACGCTACGCAGGGCAAAAGCGGTTCTCGTCCTCCGTGCTTGCTTTTTCTCAGAAAGAGCCGTGGTGTGCGTTTTCGCCGGAAAACGCGTTTTCGGCCGAAAACGTGTACGTTTGCACTTCCCCGCCACAGGGAAGCTGCTAGCCGGGAATTCTCTGCCTGGTTCTACCCGCTGCCCGGAACGCTACGCAGGGCAAAAGCGGTTCTCGTCCTCCGTGCTTGCTTTTTCTCAGAAAGAGCCGTGGTGTGCGATTTCACCGGAAAACGCGTTTTCGGCCGAAAACGTGTACGTTTGCACTTCCCCGCCACAGGGAAGCTGCTAGCCGGGAATTCTCTGCCTGGTTCTACCCGCTGCCCGGAACGCTACGCAGGGCAAAAGCGGTTCTCGTCCTCCGTGCTTGCTTTTTCTCAGAAAGAGCCGTGGTGTGCGTTTTCGCCGGAAAACGCGTTTTCGGCCGAAAACGTGTACGTTTGCACTTCCTCGCCACAGGGAAGCTGCTAGCCGGGAATTCTCTGCCTGGTTCTACCCGCTGCCCGGAACGCTAGGCAGGGCAAAAGCGGATCTCGTCCTCCGTGGTTGCTTTTTCTCAGAAAGAGCCGTGGTGTGCGATTTCGCCGGAAAACGCGTTTTCGGCCGAAAACGTGTACGTTTGCACTTCCCCGCCACAGGGAAGCTGCTAGCCGGGAATTCTCTGCCTGGTTCTACCCGCTGCCCGGAACGCTACGCAGGGCAAAAGCGGTTCTCGTCCTCCGTGCTTGCTTTTTCTCAGAAAGAGCCCTGGTGTGCGTTTTCGCCGGAAAACGCGTTTTCGGCCGAAAACGTGTACGTTTGCACTTCCCCGCCACAGGGAAGCTGCTAGCCGGGAATTCTCTGCCTGGTTCTACCCGCTGCCCGGAACGCTACGCAGGGCAAAAGCGGTTCTCGTCCTCCGTGCTTGCTTTTTCTCAGAAAGAGCCGTGGTGTGCGTTTTCGCCGGAAAACGCGTTTTCGGCCGAAAACGTGTACGTTTGCACTTCCCCGCCACAGGGAAGCTGCTAGCCGGGAATTCTCTGCCTGGTTCTACCCGCTGCCCGGAACGCTACGCAGGGCAAAAGCGGTTCTCGTCCTCCGTGCTTGCTTTTTCTCAGAAAGAGCCGTGGTGTGCGATTTCGCCGGAAACGCGTTTTCGGCCGAAAACGTGTACGTTTGCACTTCCCCGCCACAGGGAAGCTGCTAGCCGGGAATTCTCTGCCTGGTTCTACCCGCTGCCCGGAACGCTACGCAGGGCAAAAGCGGTTCTCGTCCTCCGTGCTTGCTTTTTCTCAGAAAGAGCCGTGGTGTGCGATTTCGCCGGAAAACGCATTTTCGGCCGAAAACGTGTACGTTTGCACTTCCCCGCCACAGGGAAGCTGCTAGCCGGGAATTCTCTGCCTGGTTCTACCCGCTGCCCGGAACGCTACGCAGGGCAAAAGCGGTTCTCGTCCTCCGTGCTTGCTTTTTCTCAGAAAGAGCCGTGGTGTGCGTTTTTGCCGGAAAACGCGTTTTCGGCCGAAAACGTGTACGTTTGCACTTCCCCGCCACAGGGAAGCTGCTAGCCGGGAATTCTCTGCCTGGTTCTACCCGCTGCCCGGAACGCTACGCAGGGCAAAAGCGGTTCTCGTCCTCCGTGCTTGCTTTTTCTCAGAAAGAGCCGTGGTGTGCGATTTCGCCGGAAAACGCGTTTTCGGCCGAAAACGTGTACGTTTGCACTTCCCCGCCACAGGGAAGCTGCTAGCCGGGAATTCTCTGCCTGGTTCTACCCGCTGCCCGGAACGCTACGCAGGGCAAAAGCGGTTCTCGTCCTCCGTGCTTGCTTTTTCTCAGAAAGAGCCGTGGTTTGCGTTTTCGCCGGAAAACGCGTTTCCGGCCGAAAACGTGTACGTTTGCACTTCCCCGCCACAGGGAAGCTGCTAGCCGGGAATTCTCTGCCTGGTTCTACCCGCTGCCCGGAACGTTACGCAGGGCAAAAGCGGTTCTCGTCCTCCGTGCTTGCTTTTTCTCAGAAAGAGCCGTGGTGTGCGTTTTCGCCGGAAAACGCGTTTTCGGCCGAAAACGTGTACGTTTGCACTTCCCCGCCACAGGGAAGCTGCTAGCCGGGAATTCTCTGCCTGGTTCTACCCGCTGCCTGGAACGCTACGCAGGGCAAAAGCGGTTCTCGTCCTCCGTGCTTGCTTTTTCTCAGAAAGAGCCGTGGTGTGCGTTTTCGCCGGAAAACGCGTTTTCGGCCGAAAACGTGTACGTTTGCACTTCCCCGCCACAGGGAAGCTGCTAGCCGGGAATTCTCTGCCTGGTTCTACCCGCTGCCCGGAACGCTACGCAGGGCAAAAGCGGTTCTCGTCCTCCGTGCTTGCTTTATCTCAGAAAGAGCCGTGGTGTGCGATTTCGCCGGAAAACGCGTTTTCGGCCGAAAACGTGTACGTTTGCACTTCCCCGCCACAGGGAAGCTGCTAGCCGGGAATTCTCTGCCTGGTTCTACCCGCTGCCCGGAACGCTACGCAGGGCAAAAGCGGTTCTCGTCCTCCGTGCTTGCTTTTTCTCAGAAAGAGCCGTGGTGTGCGATTTCGCCGGAAAACGCGTTTTCGGCCGAGAACGTGTACGTTTGCACTTCCCCGCCACAGGGAAGCTGCTAGCCGGGAATTCTCTGCCTGGTTCTACCCGCTGCCCGGAACGCTACGCAGGGCAAAAGCGGTTCTCGTCCTCCGTGCTTGCTTTTTCTCAGAAAGAGCCGTGGTGTGCGATTTCGCCGGAAAACGCGTTTTCGGCCGAAAACGTGTACGTTTGCACTTCCCCGCCACAGGGAAGCTGCTAGCCGGGAATTCTCTGCCTGGTTCTACCCGCTGCCCGGAACGCTACGCAGGGCAAAAGCGGTTCTCGTCCTCCGTGCTTGCTTTTTCTCAGAAAGAGCCGTGGTGTGCGATTTCGCCGGAAAACGCGTTTTCGGCCGAAAACGTGTACGTTTGCACTTCCCCGTCACAGGGAAGCTGCTAGCCGGGAATTCTCTGCCTGGTTCTACCCGCTGCCCGGAACGCTACGCAGGGCAAAAGCGGTTCTCGTCCTCCGTGCTTGCTTTTTCTCAGAAAGAGCCGTGGTGTGCGATTTCGCTGGAAAACGCGTTTCCGGCCGAAAACGTGTACGTTTGCACTTCCCCGCCACAGGGAAGCTGCTAGCCGGGAATTCTCTGCCTGGTTCTACCCGCTGCCCGGAACGCTACGCAGGGCAAAAGCGGTTCTCGTCCTCCGTGCTTGCTTTTTCTCAGAAAGAGCCGTGGTGTGCGTTTTCGCCGGAAAACGCGTTTTCGGCCGAAAACGTGTACGTTTGCACTTCCCCGCCACAGGGAAGCTGCTAGCCGGGAATTCTCTGCCTGGTTCTACCCGCTGCCTGGAACGCTACGGAGGGCAAAAGCGGTTCTCGTCCTCCGTGCTTGCTTTTTCTCAGAAAGAGCCGTGGTGTGCGTTTTCGACGGAAAACGCGTTTTCGGCCGAAAACGTGTACGTTTGCACTTCCCCGCCACAGGGAAGCTGCTAGCCGGGAATTCTCTGCCTGGTTCTACCCGCTGCCCGGAACGCTACGCAGGGCAAAAGCGGTTCTCGTCCTCCGTGCTTGCTTTTTCTCAGAAAGAGCCGTGGTGTGCGTTTTCGCCGGAAAACGCGTTTTCGGCCGAAAACGTGTACGTTTGCACTTCCCCGCCACAGGGAAGCTGCTAGCCGGGAATTCTCTGCCTGGTTCTACCCGCTGCCCGGAACGCTACGCAGGGCAAAAGCGGTTCTCGTCCTCCGTGCTTGCTTTTTCTCAGAAAGAGCCGTGGTGTGCGTTTTCGCCGGAAAACGCGTTTTCGGCCGAAAACGTGTACGTTTGCACTTCCCCGCCACAGGGAAGCTGCTAGCCGGGAATTCTCTGCCTGGTTCTACCCGCTGCCCGGAACGCTACGCAGGGCAAAAGCGGTTCTCGTCCTCCGTGCTTGCTTTTTCTCAGAAAGAGCCGTGGTGTGCGATTTCGCCGGAAAACGCGTTTTCGGCCGAAAACGTGTACGTTTGCACTTCCCCGCCACAGGGAAGCTGCTAGCCGGGAATTCTCTGCCTGGTTCTACCCGCTGCCCGGGACGCTACGCAGGGCAAAAGCGGTTCTCGTCCTCCGTGCTTGCTTTATCTCAGAAAGAGCCGTGGTGTGCGTTTTCGCCGGAAAACGCGTTTTCGGCCGAAAACGTGTACGTTTGCACTTCCCCGCCACAGGGAAGCTGCTAGCCGGGAATTCTCTGCCTGGTTCTACCCGCTGCCCGGAACGCTACGCAGGGCAAAAGCGGTTCTCGTCCTCCGTGCTTGCTTTTTCTCAGAAAGAGCCGTGGTGTGCGTTTTCGCCGGAAAACGCGTTTTCGGCCGAAAACGTGTACGTTTGCACTTCCCCGCCACAGGGAAGCTGCTAGCCGGGAATTCTCTGCCTGGTTCTACCCGCTGCCCGGAACGCTAGGCAGGGCAAAAGCGGTTCTCGTCCTCCGTGCTTGCTTTTTCTCAGAAAGAGCCGTGGTGTGCGTTTTCGCCGGAAAACGCGTTTCCGGCCGAAAACGTGTACGTTTGCACTTCCCCGCCACAGGGAAGCTGCTAGCCGGGAATTCTCTGCCTGGTTCTACCCGCTGCCCGGAACGCTACGCAGGGCAAAAGCGGTTCTCGTCCTCCGTGCTTGCTTTTTCTCAGAAAGAGCCGTGGTGTGCGTTTTAGCCGGAAAACGCGTTTTCGGCCGAAAACGTGTACGTTTGCACTTCCCCGCCACAGGGAAGCTGCTAGCCGGGAATTCTCTGCCTGGTTCTACCCGCTGCCCGGAACGCTACGCAGGGCAAAAGCGGTTCTCGTCCTCCGTGCTTGCTTTTTCTCAGAAAGAGTCGTGGTGTGCGTTTTCGCCGGAAAACGTGTTTTCGGCCGAAAACGTGTACGTTTGCACTTCCCCGCCACAGGGAAGCTGCTAGCCGGGAATTCTCTGCCTGGTTCTACCCGCTGCCCGGAACGCTACGCAGGGCAAAAGCGGTTCTCGTCCTCCGTGCTTGCTTTTTCTCAGAAAGAGCCGTGGTGTGCGATTTCGCCGGAAAACGCGTTTTCGGCCGAAAACGTGTACGTTTGCACTTCCCCGCCACAGGGAAGCTGCTAGCCGGGAATTCTCTGCCTGGTTCTACCCGCTGCCCGGAACGCTAGGCAGGGCAAAAGCGGTTCTCGTCCTCCGTGCTTGCTTTTTCTCAGAAAGAGCCGTGGTGTGCGTTTTCGCCGGAAAACGCGTTTTCGGCCGAAAACGTGTACGTTTGCACTTCCCCTCCACAGGGAAGCTGCTAGCCGGGAATTCTCTGCCTGGTTCTACCCGCTGCCCGGAACGCTACGCAGGGCAAAAGCGGTTCTCGTCCTCCGTGCTTGCTTTTTCTCAGAAAGAGCCGTGGTGTGCGATTTCGCCGGAAAACGCGTTTTCGGCCGAAATCGTGTACGTTTGCACTTCGCCGCCACAGGGAAGCTGCTAGCCGGGAATTCTCTGCCTGGTTCTACCCGCTGCCCGGAACGCTACGCAGGGCAAAAGCGGTTCTCGTCCTCCGTGCTTGCTTTTTCTCAGAAAGAGCCGTGGTGTGCGATTTCGCCGGAAAACGCGTTTTCGGCCGAAAACGTGTACGTTTGCACTTCCCCGCCACAGGGAAGCTGCTAGCCGGGAATTCTCTGCCTGGTTCTACCCGCTGCCCGGAACGCTACGCAGGGCAAAAGCGGTTCTCATCCTCCGTGCTTGCTTTTTCTAAGAAAGAGACGTGGTGTGCGATTTCGCCAGAAAACGCGTTTTCGGGCGAAAACGTGTACGTTTGCACTTCCCCGCCACAGGGAAGCTGCTAGCCGGGAATTCTCTGCCTGGTTCTACCCGCTGCCCGGAACGCTACGCAGGGCAAAAGCGGTTCTCGTCCTCCGTGCTTGCTTTTTCTCAGAAAGAGCCGTGGTGTGCGATTTCGCCGGAAAACGCGTTTTCGGCCGAAAACGTGTACGTTTGCACTTCCCTGCCACAGGGAAGCTGTTAGCCGGGAATTCTCTGCCTGGTTCTACCCGCTGCCCGGAACGCTACGCAGGGCAAAAGCGGTTCTCGTCCTCCGTGCTTGCTTTTTCTCAGAAAGAGCCGTGGTGTGCGATTTCGCCGGAAAACGCGTTTTCGGCCGAAAACGTGTACGTTTGCACTTCCCCGCCACAGGGAAGCTGCTAGCCGGGAATTCTCTGCCTGGTTCTACCCGCTGCCCGGAACGCTACGCAGGGCAAAAGCGGTTCTCGTCCTCCGTGCTTGCTTTTTCTCAGAAAGAGCCGTGGTGTGCGTTTTCGCCGGAAAACGCGTTTTCGGCCGAAAACGTGTACGTTTGCACTTCCCCGCCACAGGGAAGCTGCTAGCCGGGAATTCTCTGCCTGGTTCTACCCGCTGCCCGGAACGCTACGCAGGGCAAAAGCGGTTCTCGTCCTCCGTGCTTGCTTTTTCTCAGAAAGAGCCGTGGTGTGCGTTTTCGCCGGAAAACGCGTTTTCGGCCGAAAACGTGTATGTTTGCACTTCCCCGCCACAGGGAAGCTGCTAGCCGGGAATTCTCTGCCTGGTTCTACCCGCTGCCCGGAACGCTACGCAGGGGAAAAGCGGTTCTCGTCCTCCGTGCTTGCTTTTTCTCAGAAAGAGCCGTGGTGTGCGATTTCGCCGGAAAACGCGTTTTCGGCCGAAAACGTGTATGTTTGCACTTCCCCGCCACAGGGAAGCTTCTAGCCGGGAATTCTCTGCCTGGTTCTACCCGCTGCCCGGAACGCTACGCAGGGCAAAAGCGGTTCTCGTCCTCCGTGCTTGCTTTTTCTCAGAAAGAGCCGTGGTGTGCGATTTCGCCGGAAAACGCGTTTTCGGCTGAAAACGTGTACGTTTGCACTTCCCCGCCACAGGGAAGCTGCTAGCCGGGAATTCTCTGCCTGGTTCTACCCGCTGCCCGGAACGCTACGCAGGGCAAAAGCGGTTCTCATCCTCCGTGCTTGCTTTTTCTCAGAAAGAGACGTGGTGTGCGATTTCGCCAGAAAACGCGTTTTCGGGCGAAAACGTGTACGTTTGCACTTCCCCGCCACAGGGAAGCTGCTAGCCAGGAATTCTCTGCCTGGTTCTACCCGCTGCCCGGAACGCTACGCAGGGCAAAAGCGGTTCTCGTCCTCCGTGCTTGCTTTTTCTCAGAAAGAGCCGTGGTGTGCGATTTCGCCGGAAAACGCGTTTTCGGCCGAAAACGTGTATGTTTGCACTTCCCCGCCACAGGGAAGCTGCTAGCCGGGAATTCTCTGCCTGGTTCTACCCGCTGCCCGGAACGCTACGCAGGGCAAAAGCGGTTCTCGTCCTCCGTGCTTGCTTTTTCTCAGAAAGAGCCGTGGTGTGCGATTTCGCCGGAAAACGCGTTTTCGGCCGAAAACGTGTACGTTTGCACTTCCCCGCCACAGGGAAGCTGCTAGCCGGGAATTCTCTGCCTGGTTCTACCCGCTGCCCGGAACGCTACGCAGGGCAAAAGCGGTTCTCATCCTCCGTGCTTGCTTTTTCTCAGAAAGAGACGTGGTGTGCGATTTCGCCAGAAAAAGCGTTTTCGGCCGAAAACGTGTACGTTTGCACTTCCCCGCCACAGGGAAGCTGCTAGCCGGGAATTCTCTGCCTGGTTCTACCCGCTGCCCGGAACGCTACGCAGGGCAAAAGCGGTTCTCGTCCTCCGTGCTTGCTTTTTCTCAGAAAGAGCCGTGGTGTGCGTTTTCGCCGGAAAACGCGTACGTTTGCACTTCCCCGCCACAGGGAAGCTGCTAGCTGGGAATTCTCTGCCTGGTTCTACCCGCTGCCCGGAACGCTACGCAGGGCAAAAGCGGTTCTCGTCCTCCGTGCTTGCTTTTTCTCAGAAAGAGCCGTGGTGTGCGTTTTCGCCGGAAAACGCGTTTTCGGCCGAAAACGTGTATGTTTGCACTTCGCCGCCACAGGGAAGCTGCTAGCCGGGAATTCTCTGCCTGGTTCTACCCGCTGCCCGGAACGCTACGCAGGGCAAAAGCGGTTCTCGTCCTCCGTGCTTGCTTTTTCTCAGAAAGAGCCGTGGTGTGCGATTTCGCCGGAAAACGCGTTTTCGGCCGAAAACGTGTACGTTTGCACTTCCCCGCCACAGGGAAGCTGCTAGCCGGGAATTCTCTGCCTGGTTCTACCCGCTGCCCGGAACGCTACGCAGGGCAAAAGCGGTTCTCATCCTCCGTGCTTGCTTTTTCTCAGAAAGAGACGTGGTGTGCGATTTCGCCAGAAAAAGCGTTTTCGGCCGAAAACGTGTACGTTTGCACTTCCCCGCCACAGGGAAGCTGCTAGCCGGGAATTCTCTGCCTGGTTCTACCCGCTGCCCGGAACGCTACGCAGGGCAAAAGCGGTTCTCGTCCTCCGTGCTTGCTTTTTCTCAGAAAGAGCCGTGGTGTGCGTTTTCGCCGGAAAACGCGTTTTCGGCCGAAAACGTGTACGTTTGCACTTCCCCGCCACAGGGAAGCTGCTAGCCGGGAATTCTCTGCCTGGTTCTACCCGCTGCCCGGAACGCTACGCAGGGCAAAAGCGGTTCTCGTCCTCCGTGCTTGCTTTTTCTCAGAAAGAGCCGTGGTGTGCGATTTCGCCGGAAAACGCGTTTTCGGCCGAAAACGTGTACGTTTGCACTTCCCCGCCACAGGGAAGCTGCTAGCCGGGAATTCTCTGCCTGGTTCTACCCGCTGCCCGGAACGCTACGCAGGGCAAAAGCGGTTCTCGTCCTCCGTGCTTGCTTTTTCTCAGAAAGAGCCGTGGTGTGCGATTTCGCCAGAAAACGCGTTTTCGGCCGAAAACGTGTACGTTTGCACTTCCCCGCCACAGGGAAGCTGCTAGCCGGGAATTCTCTGCCTGGTTCTACCCGCTGCCCGGAACGCTACGCAGGGCAAAAGCGGTTCTCGTCCTCCGTGCTTGCTTTCTCTCAGAAAGAGCCGTGGTGTGCGTTTTCGCCGGAAAACGCGTTTTCGGCCGAAAACGTGTACGTTTGCACTTCCCCGCCACAGGGAAGCTGCTAGCCGGGAATTCTCTGCCTGGTTCTACCCGCTGCCCGGAACGCTACGCAGGGCAAAAGCGGTTCTCGTCCTCCGTGCTTGCTTTTTCTCAGAAAGAGCCGTGGTGTGCGTTTTCGCCGGAAAACGCGTTTTCGGCCGAAAACGTGTACGTTTGCACTTCCCCGCCACAGGGAAGCTGCTAGCCGGGAATTCTCTGCCTGGTTCTACCCGCTGCCCGGAACGCTACGCAGGGCAAAAGCGGTTCTCGTCCTCCGTGCTTGCTTTTTCTCAGAAAGAGCCGTGGTGTGCGATTTCGCCGGAAAACGCGTTTTCGGCCGAAAACGTGTACGTTTGCACTTCCCCGCCACAGGGAAGCTGCTAGCCGGGAATTCTCTGCCTGGTTCTACCCGCTGCCCGGAACGCTACGCAGGGCAAAAGCGGTTCTCGTCCTCCGTGCTTGCTTTTTCTCAGAAAGAGCCGTGGTGTGCGTTTTCGCCGGAAAACGCGTTTTCGGCCGAAAACGTGTACGTTTGCACTTCCCCGCCACAGGGAAGCTGCTAGCCGGGAATTCTCTGCCTGGTTCTACCCGCTGCCCGGAACGCTACGCAGGGCAAAAGCGGTTCTCGTCCTCCGTGCTTGCTTTTTCTCAGAAAGAGCCGTGGTGTGCGATTTCGCCGGAAAACGCGTTTTCGGCCGAAAACGTGTATGTTTGCACTTCCCCGCCACAGGGAAGCTGCTAGCCGGGAATTCTCTGCCTGGTTCTACCCGCTGCCCGGAACGCTACGCAGGGCAAAAGCGGTTCTCGTCCTCCGTGCTTGCTTTTTCTCAGAAAGAGCCGTGGTGTGCGATTTCGCCGGAAAACGCGTTTTCGGCCGAAAACGTGTATGTTTGCACTTCGCCGCCACAGGGAAGCTGCTAGCCGGGAATTCTCTGCCTGGTTCTACCCGCTGCCCGGAACGCTACGCAGGGCAAAAGCGGTTCTCGTCCTCCGTGCTTGCTTTTTCTCAGAAAGAGCCGTGGTGTGCGTTTTCGCCGGAAAACGCGTTTTCGGCCGAAAACGTGTATGTTTGCACTTCGCCGCCACAGGGAAGCTGCTAGCCGGGAATTCTCTGCCTGGTTCTACCCGCTGCCCGGAACGCTACGCAGGGCAAAAGCGGTTCTCGTCCTCCGTGCTTGCTTTTTCTCAGAAAGAGCCGTGGTGTGCGATTTCGCCGGAAAACGCGTTTTCGGCCGAAAACGTGTACGTTTGCACTTCCCCGCCACAGGGAAGCTGCTAGCCGGGAATTCTCTGCCTGGTTCTAGCCGCTGCCCGGAACGCTACGCAGGGCAAAAGCGGTTCTCGTCCTCCGTGCTTGCTTTTTCTCAGAAAGAGCCGTGGTGTGCGATTTCGCCGGAAAACGCGTTTTCGGCCGAAAACGTGTACGTTTGCACTTCCCCGCCACAGGGAAGCTGCTAGCCGGGAATTCTCTGCCTGGTTCTACCCGCTGCCCGGAACGCTACGCAGGGCAAAAGCGGTTCTCGTCCTCCGTGCTTGCTTTTTCTCAGAAAGAGCCGTGGTGTGCGATTTCGCCGGAAAACGCGTTTTCGGCCGAAAACGTGTACGTTTGCACTTCCCCGCCACAGGGAAGCTGCTAGCCGGGAATTCTCTGCCTGGTTCTACCCGCTGCCCGGAACGCTACGCAGGGCAAAAGCGGTTCTCGTCCTCCGTGCTTGCTTTTTCTCAGAAAGAGCCGTGGTGTGCGATTTCGCCGGAAAACGCGTTTTCGGCCGAAAACGTGTACGTTTGCACTTCCCCGCCACAGGGAAGCTGCTAGCCGGGAATTCTCTGCCTGGTTCTACCCGCTGCCCGGAACGCTACGCAGGGCAAAAGCGGTTCTCGTCCTCCGTGCTTGCTTTTTCTCAGAAAGAGCCGTGGTGTGCGTTTTCGCCGGAAAACGCGTTTTCGGCCGAAAACGTGTATGTTTGCACTTCGCCGCCACAGGGAAGCTGCTAGCCGGGAATTCTCTGCCTGGTTCTACCCGCTGCCCGGAACGCTACGCAGGGCAAAAGCGGTTCTCGTCCTCCGTGCTTGCTTTTTCTCAGAAAGAGCCGTGGTGTGCGATTTCGCCGGAAAACGCGTTTTCGGCCGAAAACGTGTATGTTTGCACTTCCCCGCCACAGGGAAGCTTCTAGCCGGGAATTCTCTGCCTGGTTCTACCCGCTGCCCGGAACGCTACGCAGGGCAAAAGCGGTTCTCGTCCTCCGTGCTTGCTTTTTCTCAGAAAGAGCCGTGGTGTGCGATTTCGCCGGAAAACGCGTTTTCGGCCGAAAACGTGTACGTTTGCACTTCCCCGCCACAGGGAAGCTGCTAGCCGGGAATTCTCTGCCTGGTTCTACCCGCTGCCCGGAACGCTACGCAGGGCAAAAGCGGTTCTCATCCTCCGTGCTTGCTTTTTCTCAGAAAGAGACGTGGTGTGCGATTTCGCCAGAAAACGCGTTTTCGGGCGAAAACGTGTACGTTTGCACTTCCCCGCCACAGGGAAGCTGCTAGCCAGGAATTCTCTGCCTGGTTCTACCCGCTGCCCGGAACGCTACGCAGGGCAAAAGCGGTTCTCGTCCTCCGTGCTTGCTTTTTCTCAGAAAGAGCCGTGGTGTGCGATTTCGCCGGAAAACGCGTTTTCGGCCGAAAACGTGTATGTTTGCACTTCCCCGCCACAGGGAAGCTGCTAGCCGGGAATTCTCTGCCTGGTTCTACCCGCTGCCCGGAACGCTACGCAGGGCAAAAGCGGTTCTCGTCCTCCGTGCTTGCTTTTTCTCAGAAAGAGCCGTGGTGTGCGATTTCGCCGGAAAACGCGTTTTCGGCCGAAAACGTGTACGTTTGCACTTCCCCGCCACAGGGAAGCTGCTAGCCGGGAATTCTCTGCCTGGTTCTACCCGCTGCCCGGAACGCTACGCAGGGCAAAAGCGGTTCTCATCCTCCGTGCTTGCTTTTTCTCAGAAAGAGACGTGGTGTGCGATTTCGCCAGAAAAAGCGTTTTCGGCCGAAAACGTGTACGTTTGCACTTCCCCGCCACAGGGAAGCTGCTAGCCGGGAATTCTCTGCCTGGTTCTACCCGCTGCCCGGAACGCTACGCAGGGCAAAAGCGGTTCTCGTCCTCCGTGCTTGCTTTTTCTCAGAAAGAGCCGTGGTGTGCGTTTTCGCCGGAAAACGCGTACGTTTGCACTTCCCCGCCACAGGGAAGCTGCTAGCTGGGAATTCTCTGCCTGGTTCTACCCGCTGCCCGGAACGCTACGCAGGGCAAAAGCGGTTCTCGTCCTCCGTGCTTGCTTTTTCTCAGAAAGAGCCGTGGTGTGCGTTTTCGCCGGAAAACGCGTTTTCGGCCGAAAACGTGTATGTTTGCACTTCGCCGCCACAGGGAAGCTGCTAGCCGGGAATTCTCTGCCTGGTTCTACCCGCTGCCCGGAACGCTACGCAGGGCAAAAGCGGTTCTCGTCCTCCGTGCTTGCTTTTTCTCAGAAAGAGCCGTGGTGTGCGATTTCGCCGGAAAACGCGTTTTCGGCCGAAAACGTGTACGTTTGCACTTCCCCGCCACAGGGAAGCTGCTAGCCGGGAATTCTCTGCCTGGTTCTACCCGCTGCCCGGAACGCTACGCAGGGCAAAAGCGGTTCTCATCCTCCGTGCTTGCTTTTTCTCAGAAAGAGACGTGGTGTGCGATTTCGCCAGAAAAAGCGTTTTCGGCCGAAAACGTGTACGTTTGCACTTCCCCGCCACAGGGAAGCTGCTAGCCGGGAATTCTCTGCCTGGTTCTACCCGCTGCCCGGAACGCTACGCAGGGCAAAAGCGGTTCTCGTCCTCCGTGCTTGCTTTTTCTCAGAAAGAGCCGTGGTGTGCGTTTTCGCCGGAAAACGCGTTTTCGGCCGAAAACGTGTACGTTTGCACTTCCCCGCCACAGGGAAGCTGCTAGCCGGGAATTCTCTGCCTGGTTCTACCCGCTGCCCGGAACGCTACGCAGGGCAAAAGCGGTTCTCGTCCTCCGTGCTTGCTTTTTCTCAGAAAGAGCCGTGGTGTGCGATTTCGCCGGAAAACGCGTTTTCGGCCGAAAACGTGTACGTTTGCACTTCCCCGCCACAGGGAAGCTGCTAGCCGGGAATTCTCTGCCTGGTTCTACCCGCTGCCCGGAACGCTACGCAGGGCAAAAGCGGTTCTCGTCCTCCGTGCTTGCTTTTTCTCAGAAAGAGCCGTGGTGTGCGATTTCGCCAGAAAACGCGTTTTCGGCCGAAAACGTGTACGTTTGCACTTCCCCGCCACAGGGAAGCTGCTAGCCGGGAATTCTCTGCCTGGTTCTACCCGCTGCCCGGAACGCTACGCAGGGCAAAAGCGGTTCTCGTCCTCCGTGCTTGCTTTCTCTCAGAAAGAGCCGTGGTGTGCGTTTTCGCCGGAAAACGCGTTTTCGGCCGAAAACGTGTACGTTTGCACTTCCCCGCCACAGGGAAGCTGCTAGCCGGGAATTCTCTGCCTGGTTCTACCCGCTGCCCGGAACGCTACGCAGGGCAAAAGCGGTTCTCGTCCTCCGTGCTTGCTTTTTCTCAGAAAGAGCCGTGGTGTGCGTTTTCGCCGGAAAACGCGTTTTCGGCCGAAAACGTGTACGTTTGCACTTCCCCGCCACAGGGAAGCTGCTAGCCGGGAATTCTCTGCCTGGTTCTACCCGCTGCCCGGAACGCTACGCAGGGCAAAAGCGGTTCTCGTCCTCCGTGCTTGCTTTTTCTCAGAAAGAGCCGTGGTGTGCGATTTCGCCGGAAAACGCGTTTTCGGCCGAAAACGTGTACGTTTGCACTTCCCCGCCACAGGGAAGCTGCTAGCCGGGAATTCTCTGCCTGGTTCTACCCGCTGCCCGGAACGCTACGCAGGGCAAAAGCGGTTCTCGTCCTCCGTGCTTGCTTTTTCTCAGAAAGAGCCGTGGTGTGCGTTTTCGCCGGAAAACGCGTTTTCGGCCGAAAACGTGTACGTTTGCACTTCCCCGCCACAGGGAAGCTGCTAGCCGGGAATTCTCTGCCTGGTTCTACCCGCTGCCCGGAACGCTACGCAGGGCAAAAGCGGTTCTCGTCCTCCGTGCTTGCTTTTTCTCAGAAAGAGCCGTGGTGTGCGATTTCGCCGGAAAACGCGTTTTCGGCCGAAAACGTGTATGTTTGCACTTCCCCGCCACAGGGAAGCTGCTAGCCGGGAATTCTCTGCCTGGTTCTACCCGCTGCCCGGAACGCTACGCAGGGCAAAAGCGGTTCTCGTCCTCCGTGCTTGCTTTTTCTCAGAAAGAGCCGTGGTGTGCGATTTCGCCGGAAAACGCGTTTTCGGCCGAAAACGTGTATGTTTGCACTTCGCCGCCACAGGGAAGCTGCTAGCCGGGAATTCTCTGCCTGGTTCTACCCGCTGCCCGGAACGCTACGCAGGGCAAAAGCGGTTCTCGTCCTCCGTGCTTGCTTTTTCTCAGAAAGAGCCGTGGTGTGCGTTTTCGCCGGAAAACGCGTTTTCGGCCGAAAACGTGTATGTTTGCACTTCGCCGCCACAGGGAAGCTGCTAGCCGGGAATTCTCTGCCTGGTTCTACCCGCTGCCCGGAACGCTACGCAGGGCAAAAGCGGTTCTCGTCCTCCGTGCTTGCTTTTTCTCAGAAAGAGCCGTGGTGTGCGATTTCGCCGGAAAACGCGTTTTCGGCCGAAAACGTGTACGTTTGCACTTCCCCGCCACAGGGAAGCTGCTAGCCGGGAATTCTCTGCCTGGTTCTAGCCGCTGCCCGGAACGCTACGCAGGGCAAAAGCGGTTCTCGTCCTCCGTGCTTGCTTTTTCTCAGAAAGAGCCGTGGTGTGCGATTTCGCCGGAAAACGCGTTTTCGGCCGAAAACGTGTACGTTTGCACTTCCCCGCCACAGGGAAGCTGCTAGCCGGGAATTCTCTGCCTGGTTCTACCCGCTGCCCGGAACGCTACGCAGGGCAAAAGCGGTTCTCGTCCTCCGTGCTTGCTTTTTCTCAGAAAGAGCCGTGGTGTGCGATTTCGCCGGAAAACGCGTTTTCGGCCGAAAACGTGTACGTTTGCACTTCCCCGCCACAGGGAAGCTGCTAGCCGGGAATTCTCTGCCTGGTTCTACCCGCTGCCCGGAACGCTACGCAGGGCAAAAGCGGTTCTCGTCCTCCGTGCTTGCTTTTTCTCAGAAAGAGCCGTGGTGTGCGATTTCGCCGGAAAACGCGTTTTCGGCCGAAAACGTGTACGTTTGCACTTCCCCGCCACAGGGAAGCTGCTAGCCGGGAATTCTCTGCCTGGTTCTACCCGCTGCCCGGAACGCTACGCAGGGCAAAAGCGGTTCTCGTCCTCCGTGCTTGCTTTTTCTCAGAAAGAGCCGTGGTGTGCGTTTTCGCCGGAAAACGCGTTTTCGGCCGAAAACGTGTATGTTTGCACTTCGCCGCCACAGGGAAGCTGCTAGCCGGGAATTCTCTGCCTGGTTCTACCCGCTGCCCGGAACGCTACGCAGGGCAAAAGCGGTTCTCGTCCTCCGTGCTTGCTTTTTCTCAGAAAGAGCCGTGGTGTGCGATTTCGCCGGAAAACGCGTTTTCGGCCGAAAACGTGTACGTTTGCACTTCCCCGCCACAGGGAAGCTGCTAGCCGGGAATTCTCTGCCTGGTTCTACCCGCTGCCCGGAACGCTACGCAGGGCAAAAGCGGTTCTCATCCTCCGTGCTTGCTTTTTCTAAGAAAGAGACGTGGTGTGCGATTTCGCCAGAAAACGCGTTTTCGGGCGAAAACGTGTACGTTTGCACTTCCCCGCCACAGGGAAGCTGCTAGCCGGGAATTCTCTGCCTGGTTCTACCCGCTGCCCGGAACGCTACGCAGGGCAAAAGCGGTTCTCGTCCTCCGTGCTTGCTTTTTCTCAGAAAGAGCCGTGGTGTGCGTTTTCGCCGGAAAACGCGTTTTCGGCCGAAAACGTGTACGTTTGCACTTCCCCGCCACAGGGAAGCTGCTAGCCGGGAATTCTCTGCCTGGTTCTACCCGCTGCCCGGAACGCTACGCAGGGCAAAAGCGGTTCTCGTCCTCCGTGCTTGCTTTTTCTCAGAAAGAGCCGTGGTGTGCGTTTTCGCCGGAAAACGCGTTTTCGGCCGAAAACGTGTATGTTTGCACTTCCCCGCCACAGGGAAGCTGCTAGCCGGGAATTCTCTGCCTGGTTCTACCCGCTGCCCGGAACGCTACGCAGGGGAAAAGCGGTTCTCGTCCTCCGTGCTTGCTTTTTCTCAGAAAGAGCCGTGGTGTGCGATTTCGCCGGAAAACGCGTTTTCGGCCGAAAACGTGTATGTTTGCACTTCCCCGCCACAGGGAAGCTTCTAGCCGGGAATTCTCTGCCTGGTTCTACCCGCTGCCCGGAACGCTACGCAGGGCAAAAGCGGTTCTCGTCCTCCGTGCTTGCTTTTTCTCAGAAAGAGCCGTGGTGTGCGATTTCGCCGGAAAACGCGTTTTCGGCCGAAAACGTGTACGTTTGCACTTCCCCGCCACAGGGAAGCTGCTAGCCGGGAATTCTCTGCCTGGTTCTACCCGCTGCCCGGAACGCTACGCAGGGCAAAAGCGGTTCTCCTCCTCCGTGCTTGCTTTTTCTCAGAAAGAGACGTGGTGTGCGATTTCGCCAGAAAACGCGTTTTCGGCCGAAAACGTGTACGTTTGCACTTCCCCGCCACAGGGAAGCTGCTAGCCGGGAATTCTCTGCCTGGTTCTACCCGCTGCCCGGAACGCTACGCAGGGCAAAAGCGGTTCTCGTCCTCCGTGCTTGCTTTTTCTCAGAAAGAGCCGTGGTGTGCGATTTCGCCGGAAAACGCGTTTTCGGCCGAAAACGTGTACGTTTGCACTTCCCCGCCACAGGGAAGCTGCTAGCCGGGAATTCTCTGCCTGGTTCTACCCGCTGCCCGGAACGCTACGCAGGGCAAAAGCGGTTCTCGTCCTCCGTGCTTGCTTTTTCTCAGAAAGAGCCGTGGTGTGCGTTTTCGCCGGAAAACGCGTTTTCGGCCGAAAACGTGTACGTTTGCACTTCCCCGCCACAGGGAAGCTGCTAGCCGGGAATTCTCTGCCTGGTTCTACCCGCTGCCCGGAACGCTACGCAGGGCAAAAGCGGTTCTCGTCCTCCGTGCTTGCTTTTTCTCAGAAAGAGCCGTGGTGTGCGTTTTCGCCGGAAAACGCGTTTTCGGCCGAAAACGTGTACGTTTGCACTTCCCCGCCACAGGGAAGCTGCTAGCCGGGAATTCTCTGCCTGGTTCTACCCGCTGCCCGGAACGCTACGCAGGGCAAAAGCGGTTCTCGTCCTCCGTGCTTGCTTTTTCTCAGAAAGAGCCGTGGTGTGCGTTTTCGCCGGAAAACGCGTTTTCGGCCGAAAACGTGTACGTTTGCACTTCCCCGCCACAGGGAAGCTGCTAGCCGGGAATTCTCTGCCTGGTTCTACCCGCTGCCCGGAACGCTACGCAGGGCAAAAGCGGTTCTCGTCCTCCGTGCTTGCTTTTTCTCAGAAAGAGCCGTGGTGTGCGTTTTCGCCGGAAAACGCGTTTTCGGCCGAAAACGTGTACGTTTGCACTTCCCCGCCACAGGGAAGCTGCTAGCCGGGAATTCTCTGCCTGGTTCTACCCGCTGCCCGGAACGCTACGCAGGGCAAAAGCGGTTCTCGTCCTCCGTGCTTGCTTTTTCTCAGAAAGAGCCGTGGTGTGCGTTTTCGCCGGAAAACGCGTTTTCGGCCGAAAACGTGTATGTTTGCACTTCCCCGCCACAGGGAAGCTGCTAGCCGGGAATTCTCTGCCTGGTTCTAGCCGCTGCCCGGAACGCTACGCAGGGCAAAAGCGGTTCTCGTCCTCCGTGCTTGCTTTTTCTCAGAAAGAGCCGTGGTGTGCGATTTCGCCGGAAAACGCGTTTTCGGCCGAAAACGTGTACGTTTGCACTTCCCCTCCACAGGGAAGCTGCTAGCCGGGAATTCTCTGCCTGGTTCTACCCGCTGCCCGGAACGCTACGCAGGGCAAAAGCGGTTCTCGTCCTCCGTGCTTGCTTTCTCTGAGAAAGAGCCGTGGTGTGCGTTTTCGCCGGAAAACGCGTTTTCGGCCGAAAACGTGTACGTTTGCACTTCCCCGCCACAGGGAAGCTGCTAGCCGGGAATTCTCTGCCTGGTTCTACCCGCTGCCCGGAACGCTACGCAGGGCAAAAGCGGTTCTCGTCCTCCGTGCTTGCTTTTTCTCAGAAAGAGCCGTGGTGTGCGTTTTCGCCGGAAAACGCGTTTTCGGCCGAAAACGTGTACGTTTGCACTTCCCCGCCACAGGGAAGCTGCTAGCCGGGAATTCTCTGCCTGGTTCTACCCGCTGCCCGGAACGCTACGCAGGGCAAAAGCGGTTCTCGTCCTCCGTGCTTGCTTTTTCTCAGAAAGAGCCGTGGTGTGCGTTTTCGCCGGAAAACGCGTTTTCGGCCGAAAACGTGTACGTTTGCACTTCCCCGCCACAGGGAAGCTGCTAGCCGGGAATTCTCTGCCTGGTTCTACCCGCTGCCCGGAACGCTACGCAGGGCAAAAGCGGTTCTCGTCCTCCGTGCTTGCTTTTTCTCAGAAAGAGCCGTGGTGTGCGTTTTCGCCGGAAAACGCGTTTTCGGCCGAAAACATGTACGTTTGCACTTCCCCGCCACAGGGAAGCTGCTAGCCGGGAATTCTCTGCCTGGTTCTACCCGCTGCCCGGAACGCTACGCAGCGCAAAAGCGGTTCTCGTCCTCCGTGCTTGCTTTTTCTCAGAAAGAGCCGTGGTGTGCGATTTCGCCGGAAAACGCGTTTTCGGCCGAAAACGTGTACGTTTGCACTTCCCCGCCACAGGGAAGCTGCTAGCCGGGAATTCTCTGCCTGGTTCTACCCGCTGCCCGGAACGCTACGCAGGGCAAAAGCGGTTCTCGTCCTCCGTGCTTGCTTTTTCTCAGAAAGAGCCGTGGTGTGCGATTTCGCCGGAAAACGCGTTTTCGGCCGAAAACGTGTACGTTTGCACTTCCCCGCCACAGGGAAGCTGCTAGCCGGGAATTCTCTGCCTGGTTCTACCCGCTGCCTGGAACGCTACGCAGGGCAAAAGCGGTTCTCGTCCTCCGTGCTTGCTTTTTCTCAGAAAGAGCCGTGGTGTGCGTTTTCGCCGGAAAACGCGTTTTCGGCCGAAAACGTGTACGTTTGCACTTCCCCGCCACAGGGAAGCTGCTAGCCGGGAATTCTCTGCCTGGTTCTACCCGCTGCCCGGAACGCTACGCAGGGGAAAAGCGGTTCTCGTCCTCCGTGCTTGCTTTTTCTCAGAAAGAGCCGTGGTGTGCGATTTCGCCGGAAAACGCGTTTTCGGCCGAAAACGTGTACGTTTGCACTTCCCCGCCACAGGGAAGCTGCTAGCCGGGAATTCTCTGCCTGGTTCTACCCGCTGCCCGGAACGCTACGCAGGGCAAAAGCGGTTCTCGTCCTCCGTGCTTGCTTTTTCTCAGAAAGAGCCGTGGTGTGCGATTTCGCCGGAAAACGCGTTTTCGGCCGAAAACGTGTACGTTTGCACTTCCCCGCCACAGGGAAGCTGCTAGCCGGGAATTCTCTGCCTGGTTCTACCCGCTGCCCGGAACGCTACGCAGGGCAAAAGCGGTTCTCGTCCTCCGTGCTTGCTTTTTCTCAGAAAGAGTCGTGGTGTGCGTTTTCGCCGGAAAACGCGTTTTCGGCCGAAAACGTGTACGTTTGCACTTCCCCGCCACAGGGAAGCTGCTAGCCGGGAATTCTCTGCCTGGTTCTACCCGCTGCCCGGAACGCTACGCAGGGCAAAAGCGGTTCTCGTCCTCCGTGCTTGCTTTTTCTCAGAAAGAGCCGTGGTGTGCGTTTTCGCCGGAAAACGCGTTTTCGGCCGAAAACGTGTACGTTTGCACTTCCCCGCCACAGGGAAGCTGCTAGCCGGGAATTCTCTGCCTGGTTCTACCCGCTGCCCGGAACGCTACGCAGGGCAAAAGCGGTTCTCGTCCTCCGTGCTTGCTTTTTCTCAGAAAGAGCCGTGGTGTGCGTTTTCGCCGGAAAACGCGTTTTCGGCCGAAAACGTGTACGTTTGCACTTCCCCGCCACAGGGAAGCTGCTAGCCGGGAATTCTCTGCCTGGTTCTACCCGCTGCCCGGAACGCTACGCAGGGCAAAAGCGGTTCTCGTCCTCCGTGCTTGCTTTTTCTCAGAAAGAGCCGTGGTGTGCGTTTTCGCCGGAAAACGCGTTTTCGGCCGAAAACGTGTACGTTTGCACTTCCCCGCCACAGGGAAGCTGCTAGCCGGGAATTCTCTGCCTGGTTCTACCCGCTGCCCGGAACGCTAGGCAGGGCAAAAGCGGTTCTCGTCCTCCGTGCTTGCTTTTTCTCAGAAAGAGCCGTGGTGTGCGTTTTGGCCGGAAAACGCGTTTTCGGCCGAAAACGTGTACGTTTGCACTTCCCCGCCACAGGGAAGCTGCTAGCCGGGAATTCTCTGCCTGGTTCTACCCGCTGCCCGGAACGCTACGCAGGGCAAAAGCGGTTCTCGTCCTCCGTGCTTGCTTTTTCTCAGAAAGAGCCGTGGTGTGCGTTTTCGCCGGAAAACGCGTTTTCGGCCGAAAACGTGTACGTTTGCACTTCCCCGCCACAGGGAAGCTGCTAGCCGGGAATTCTCTGCCTGGTTCTACCCGCTGCCCGGAACGCTACGCAGGGCAAAAGCGGTTCTCGTCCTCCGTGCTTGCTTTTTCTCAGAAAGAGCCGTGGTGTGCGTTTTCGCCGGAAAACGCGTTTTCGGCCGAAAACGTGTACGTTTGCACTTCCCCGCCACAGGGAAGCTGCTAGCCGGGAATTCTCTGCCTGGTTCTACCCGCTGCCCGGAACGCTACGCAGGGCAAAAGCGGTTCTCGTCCTCCGTGCTTGCTTTTTCTCAGAAAGAGCCGTGGTGTGCGTTTTCGCCGGAAAACGCGTTTTCGGCCGAAAACGTGTACGTTTGCACTTCCCCGCCACAGGGAAGCTGCTAGCCGGGAATTCTCTGCCTGGTTCTACCCGCTGCCCGGAACGCTACGCAGGGCAAAAGCGGTTCTCGTCCTCCGTGCTTGCTTTTTCTCAGAAAGAGCCGTGGTGTGCGTTTTCGCCGGAAAACGCGTTTTCGGCCGAAAACGTGTACGTTTGCACTTCCCCGCCACAGGGAAGCTGCTAGCCGGGAATTCTCTGCCTGGTTCTACCCGCTGCCCGGAACGCTACGCAGGGCAAAAGCGGTTCTCGTCCTCCGTGCTTGCTTTTTCTCAGAAAGAGCCGTGGTGTGCGTTTTCGCCGGAAAACGCGTTTTCGGCCGAAAACGTGTACGTTTGCACTTCCCCGCCACAGGGAAGCTGCTAGCCGGGAATTCTCTGCCTGGTTCTACCCGCTGCCCGGAACGCTACGCAGGGCAAAAGCGGTTCTCGTCCTCCGTGCTTGCTTTTTCTCAGAAAGAGCCGTGGTGTGCGTTTTCGCCGGAAAACGCGTTTTCGGCCGAAAACGTGTACGTTTGCACTTCCCCGCCACAGGGAAGCTGCTAGCCGGGAATTCTCTGCCTGGTTCTACCCGCTGCCCGGAACGCTACGCAGGGCAAAAGCGGTTCTCGTCCTCCGTGCTTGCTTTTTCTCAGAAAGAGCCGTGGTGTGCGTTTTCGCCGGAAAACGCGTTTTCGGCCGAAAACGTGTACGTTTGCACTTCCCCGCCACAGGGAAGCTGCTAGCCGGGAATTCTCTGCCTGGTTCTACCCGCTGCCCGGAACGCTACGCAGGGCAAAAGCGGTTCTCGTCCTCCGTGCTTGCTTTTTCTCAGAAAGAGCCGTGGTGTGCGTTTTCGCCGGAAAACGCGTTTTCGGCCGAAAACGTGTACGTTTGCACTTCCCCGCCACAGGGAAGCTGCTAGCCGGGAATTCTCTGCCTGGTTCTACCCGCTGCCCGGAACGCTACGCAGGGCAAAAGCGGTTCTCGTC